>NW_028270170.1:13766533-13920518 GCF_037043375.1 Chiloscyllium plagiosum | reverse complement strand
GACATAATTTCGAGATAAGGCAAAGGTCGTTTAAAACTGAGATTCACTCAAAGAATGGTGAATCTTTAAATTTCTCGACCCTAGCAGGCTGTGGAAGCTCAATTGTTGAGTAGGTTCATGACTGAAACAATAGGTTTCTGCAGACTAATGACATTCAGGGAGATGGAGACAGTGCAAGAAAATGACTTTGAGGAGATGATTAGCCCTGAAATAGAATGGTGCAGTAATCTTGATGTGCCGATAAGACAATTCTTGTTCCAGTGTTCCTACGAAATGAATTCTGTACAAAGATATATTATTTTTGTTGAAAAAACACGTTAATGACTTTATCTGATCTTCCAAACCTCATTTTAAGATGGGCACAACCTTTATAGTCCTCTACTGGCATATTTCAACCCAATCACTTTGCGACTACATTGTCACCTCAGATTCACATTGTTCAGAACAATCAGCTCACAGAGAGCTAATCTTCTGCAACATTGAACCCAAAATAATTCCAGAAATCACTTGTCCAGTTTTGCAAGCAAGCAAGCTACTGGGATGATGATGAGAATCTTTCCTTTTGAAATTGAGTTTGGTCAGATAGAAATCTGGATTTTAATGGAACATCATCTGGAACAACTGCAAAATAATCATCAGAAAAAGATGTGAGGCCATTCTGCCTTTATTTATGGGTATATAGTAATAAATGTTCAACAAACTAATTAAATTGAAAACTGAAGGCAAATTTTTTCCTTTTGGCTAAATGACAGTTGTGTCATGTTTTTTGGACCATTTTTCACCATGAGACCCAGAAGGCTTTCTTGCTACATCTTTCAAAGCCAGCACCTTAATCACCTACTGCAACCCCGTTGTATCCCTCTTATCCAATTCCAACCCCATCTTACATACAGCATTCCTGGAACATTCACCACTGATGGGAGACCCCAGAATTACACAGCACCCCAAGGACAGGCCACCTTTCGAAAGATGTTTGTGCATCCCGACAAACAGACAGCCCTGGAGCCACTCTGCACAGATCTTGATATTTGACCTGAAACATGGCAGACAGGGAGGATTTGGCAGCTCAGTTTGAAGGTGAGGTCCTTGAGCTCCTACTGGGCAAGGTCGTGCATAGGCAGATGTCCACTTCACCCAGCAGTAAATGCCACAAGACCAGACCATACCAGCCTGGTCTGAGGTTGTCACCTGTGTCAATGCAGTCTCAGACCTCTGGAAGAATGCCCAGCACTGTAGGAAAAAGACCTTTTCAACTCTGCCATCAAGGGCCACCCTTCAGGCACTCTGCCTGTATTCCTGATGAAGGGCTTTTGCCCGAAACGTCGATTTTACTGATCCTCAGATGCTGCCTGAACTGCTGTGCTTTTCCAGCATCACTAATCCAGAATCTGGTTTCCAGCATCTGCAGTCATTGTTTTTACCTACCATCATAATTACCACCATCTTGTCACTGATATCGCACACTCTCTCTGTCCCTGCTACTGTATCCCAAGCTGACCATTAACCTCGCACGTCCTCTGTGCATTAGACGAATTAAAACACTATTCGTTGTATTTTTAATGTTAAAATACATATGATAATAAATTCTAATTCTGCTGCCTACTCACTCACTCCGACACCTCCTCACCCATACCAATAGTAACAACTCTACCACCAATTTTCATCACTTTTAATATCTACCTCTTAATCCAGGGCAAAAAGACTCAAGACGGGAGATGGCCTGTCTGACCTTTGCCTGTTCACCCTTTACATAGAGAGGATGGTGACATTGACCACCCCATGTTGCTGACTGACTGTGTCCAAAGCCTGCTCTGGTATGTGAGCCTGCCCTTGATCGACCGTGCCAAGACCCCCTGAGTAAAGACTCTCCCCTTGGCTTAACTAAGGATGGGTGTCAACCATGACAAGCTTCCTGGCTTTGTGTATCTACTTAACAGCATGGCGTTACTATGAGCCTGCTACTGCTGGCTGATGGGGCGCAAAGTACAAAAAGGGAAGGCAGCAATGCTGTGAGCATTCAGGCTGGTTCTGAGTGATTGAGCACTACAACAGGAAGTTAAGAATCTACAAATACAACCTGGTCCAGTCTGAGTTGTCTGCAATTCCCTAAGTGGAGAGTGTCCTTACTACGCCATGACAATGATGGTTCCTGGTGCAGCCCAAGGTACAACATTGAGGTGCAGAAACATACTGTAAGTCAACAGCAGGTGTTCCATTAGGTTCTTAGTGGTTAGTGGATGGCAATGTTTGTGGACTAGGGGGTGCACGTAGCTGGCTTCCATGGATCTTCTCCTGAGAGTTTGGTGCCCAGTGTGTAACATCCTTCAGAGCAAGTGGCAAACTGAAACCATCAGGCACCCTCTCTGACTTGGAGTCATAGAGATGTACAGCATGGAAACAGACCCTTCGATCCAACCCGTCCATTCGACCAGATAACCTAACTGGGCATTTAAGCGGGCATTGGATAGGTATATGGAGGATAGTGGGTTAGTATAGGTTAGGTGGGCTTGGATCGGCGCAACATCGAGGGCCAAAGGGCCTGTACTGCGCTGTATTCTTCTATGTTCTATGTTCTAACTCAATCTAGTCCCACCTGCCAGCACCCAGCCCATATCCCTCCAAACCCTTCCTATTCATATACCCATCCAAATGCCTCTTAAATGTTGCAATTGTACCAGCCTCCACCACATCCTCTGTCAGCTCATTCCATACACGTACCACCCTCTGCGTGAAAAAGTTGACCCTTAGGTCTCTTTTATATCTTTCCCTTCTCACCCTAAACCTATACCCTCTAGTTCTGGACTCTCCGAGCCCAGGGAAAAGAGTTTGTCTATTTATCCTATCCATGCCCCTCATAATTTTGTAAACCTCTATAAGGTCACCCCTCAGCCTCCAACGCTCCAGGGAAAACAGCCCCAGCCTGTTCAGCCTCTCCCTATAGCTCAAATCCTCCAACCCTGGCAACCTCCTTGTAAATCTTTTCTGAAACCTTTCAAGTTTCACAACATCTTTCCGATAGAAAGGAGACCAGAATTGCACGCAATGTTCCAACAGTGGCCCAACCAATGTCCTGTACAGCGACTTCTACGTTGTGAATTCTCAGTGTCTAGCTCGTTTGGTGAGATAGGAAGCTGTATATTAATGAGGCAAGATGAGGCATTATTAAGGAATTTAACAAGTAACAACCTTCTTAATTGGCAACTCGCTGTTGTGTAGTGAAAAACTCACCTTGCTGAGCCATGGATTAATAATTGCGGTGAGACATTGAAACAGACATTGCTAGATTTCTCACATGATACTACAATAAATCTCATCATAGCCCATGTCACTCAGAATCCCTATAGTGTGGAAAGAGGCCATTTGGCCCATTGAGTCCACAATGACCCTTTGAAGAGTATCCTACCCAGGTCCAACACCCAACCCCATCCCGATAACCCTGCATGTCACTGTGGCTGATGCCCTGAGCCTGCACAGGTTTGTGGGGTGAATTTATACTCGCAGAATTACGTTTTATTTTGCTGAAAAACTGCATGAATCCATGTAAGATTCTGTAAATCCGTTTTTTAGATTAGAATCAGTCTGACCACTGTGGCACAGACTGCCTTACACAGGACACCTCACACCTTAAATGCATTGTCTCGGCCAACATGACACTAATTGTTAAAGTTCACTTGAGAATGTAACTTTTAAAAAAGTTTTATATGTGCAAGAACTGAAACCAGCATGTTCATTCTAAATGATGAGAGACTTAATGAACAATCCAGGTCTTTTTCAGTATATAATTTCAGTTAGATCACACTGTAAACTTTTGCTTTAAATTCTGTGTCTTACGATCTTATACTCAACAACCACCTGATGAAGGAGCAGCGCTCCGAAAGCTAGTGCTTCTAAATAAACCTGTTGGACTATAACCTAGTGTTGTGTGATTTTTAACTTTGTACACCCCAGTCTAGTACCGGCTCCTCCAAATCATGTTCCTCCTCACATACACTCCCACAGCCCAACCACAGAAAACACAATCATTGTGGTGTACATGATTAAATAGTAGGTAAATGGGGAAGAAAAGGGACATGACACACAGTGCTTTATTCCTGATGATGGGCTTTTGCCCGAAATGTTGAATTTCCTGCTTCTCGGATGCTGCCTGACCTGCTGTGCTTTTCCAGCACCACTCTAATCTTGACTTTAATCATTATGAGTCAACTGTACCCTTTGTCAATGCTTCTCATTGCCTGGTCCCTATCTCTGGAATCTAGCAAAAGCTGACCAAACTCTTCACAGAAACACCTAATGACCCCTCAATGTTTACAAATAATGACATGCTTGGCACATAGGCAGCTAATACATGGAAATGATCAGATAAGCAAGGTATGTAAACTTTAGGCATGCAAATATTTCTTTGCTTTGTCACAGATGAGCAAATCACAACAAAGGATAAAGAGAGAGTTCCTCTGTGTTGTGTTGCCAAAGGCAATGCTGTATTCTTCTATGGTGCTGAAGGTGTGATGTGGATGGAGGAACTGCTTTGTAGAAAGGTTGTACTATAAACAATGATAACACTTGCACAACACCAGGTTATAAGCCAACAGGTTTATTTGGAAGCACTAGCTTTCAGAGCACTGCTCCTTCATCTAAACCTGTTGGACTATAACCTGGTGTTGTGTGATTGTTAACTTTATCCACCCCAGTCCAACACAGGCTCCTCAACATCATGTAAACAATGAGGAGGTGACAGTCAAATGGTATTATCACTGAACTGTTAATCCAGAGACCCAGGTAATGTGCTGGGAACCCGGGTTTGAATCTTGTCATGGCAGATGATAGAATTGAATAAAAATCTAGAACTGGGAATCTAATGATGAGCATGAAGCCATTGTTGATTGTTGGGAAAAACCCACCTGGTTCCTTCAGGGAGGGAAACTGCCATCCTTACCTGGTCTGGCCAATATTCAACTCCAGACCAACAGCAATGCAGTTGAGTCTTTACTGCTCCCTGAACAATTAAGGATAGGCAATAAATGCTTACTTAGCCAGAAATGAATAAAAAAGAAATGCAGAGGAGGTTTGTTGGGGAGGGATGTGGCATATTTGGAAGATGATCCGATAAGATGGGTGTTTCCCTTATTGAACTTATTCATTCAAAAACAAAGTAATTTTATTAAAGGAATTATTGGAGGAATAATTGAAGGATTGTTAATATGAAAATAAATCCAATGTTCAAATGAGCAACAAGCTAGTTCCTCCAGAAGTTATCTCAAACATCACCTCTCCCTCATCCAACCCTCAACTACAATTCAAAGAGACCACTCCCTGTCTAACTCTTCACCCTTTCACTCAGGTACTGTCTCCTCAGAATTATTCTTAAACTAATTATTGGCTTGTGTGAGTCAAACATATGAAGTGTCACTGGAAGTGGTGGCACATATTAATAAGGCCGCACAAAGAGAAACCAAATATTGAGTTTTATTTTTGGAGAATTAATGTTGGAAAACAGAAAAGTGATGTTAAATTAGTATTGAACCTTGATTTAGTTCACACAGTGCATAGTTCCAGTCTCCATATTGTGAAAAGGATGTAGCGCTGGAGAAGGTGCAAAATAATTTGTTGGCATTACTCCAGAACTGAGGAACACAACAGAAAAGCAGAACTAGGTGAGACTGATTTCTCAAGAACAGAGAATACAGATGGTGGCCAGATAGAAATCTTTACCGTAATAAATGTTTACTCACTGGATGCAGAAAATATGGTTCTATATGTGAGAAAGACAAAAAAAAAACAAAGGTCATAAGTATCACTAATATTCCCAACAAGAAATTTGACAAGGTTCTTTATTCAAAGAATGTAACTCTCCACCATAAAGAACATTGAAATGGATAGCAGAGGTGACTTTAAGTGGAATATAGATAAAGACATGAAGGAGAAAGGAATAGAAAATTAAGTTGATGGGGATAGTGAAGATAGATGGGCGGATCAAGGATTGTTGTGGAGCTGCATAGGAAGCATGTAGAATGTGCTGTAGAATGCTCTCAATCCAAATTCCTACAAAGAAATTCAGCCGCCGATTTTTTATCCTTTTATGTTTTGCACCACACTCAGTTTCTGAGCATTTAGGCTGTTGTTTTAAACAACGTTAGCTCTGAATGCTGCCTCTCTGAAGACCATTACGTTATTTTTATGATTCCTCCACTGGTACCGAAAGTTCCTGCAGTCGAAGTTTAATGGTGTTTTGGTGAGTGCTACAGGCTCAGCTGCTGCCAGATAAAACAACCAGGGCAGCTGGCTAGTTGTAAAATATTCGGTAATATAATTCACATGATTACATTTTGTACACCAGTTGATGATGGGACTTATTAAAATAACAGGAGGAAGAAGGGGAAAATTGCACACAAATCTCAGGCTGTAGTTATGTGTAATGGCCCATTTCCAACAAAATACCCATAATGGCTACAGAGTGGATGATTCCAGTCTTAATATCTCATATGAGGCAATTTGATGTTCAACACGTAATTGAATAGAAGCATAATTTTAAAGTACAAGTAGCTATGAGACCATTTCCTTTCCTACCTTTTCACAGGTAATGAAACTCCATTAATTTCATTATAATTCCTAGTTCAGAAAATGCTGCAGCCTGAAGGATTGGATTTTCACTGTCCTTTGTTGGTTTTTAGGACCCACGCAGACTGTGATCGAAGTTAATGTATCTGCCTGACTCTCAGCTGTGGCTGAGTTGGCAGCCTTCCTGCCTTTTGAGTCGGAGAGTTCAAGTCCAACTTGAAGATTTGAAAAGAAGTGTCAAAGTTCCATTCCAGGGTCATACAGAGGGAGAGCTGCACTTTTAGAAGTGTTGGCCTTTGAGTGAGACATTCAGATGGCCTCAGTCAGATGGTTTGAAACTGTCCCATGACACCACTTTAAAGAAGATGAGAGTTATGCCTCATGTCCTGGCCAATATTTATCCATGAATTAACATCGCAAAGATAGATATTCTGGTGGTGATTGCATTGTTATCTGTGTGAGGTTGCCAAGTCAATTGTCTGCTTGGTTTCCTATGTTGCAACATCACTTCAGGACATACATCGTTGACTGTAAATTGTGTTGAGATGTATGATGAACATGAAAAGAGTTTTACCTTTATCCTTTGGTGAAGTCTCACTGGCTATCATCCATTCTAATTCCAATGGAAAAGGATGTGGAGAGCTGTATCTTGAACTACTGCAGTTAATTGTGTCTAGGTAGACCCAAAAGGATATTCAAAGATTTGGACTTGGCAACAGTGCTATAGTCCAAGTCAGAATTGTGTATGATTTGGAGGGGAATTTGCAACTAGTAGTGTTCCCATGCAACTGCTTCTCTTGGAAAGTACTACTGAAGGACTCTTGGTTTTAGTGCATCTTGTAGGTAAACTTATATACCACTGGGGAATTAGAGGTGGGATCAGAGATAGAATAGGAATCACAGCCTTCATCATATGATTTAGTCCGGGCGCTATATGTTTTGGCAGGGAGATTGAAGATGGTGCTGTTCCCATAAACCTGATGTCCTTGCCGGTCCAGATGATGTCAAAGATGGCTTGGCAAGTTATTGTGGTGTAGCTTGTAGATGGTGGACTCCGCTGCCACTGTGGGAGTTAACATTGGTGGTTGTAGATGTGTGAACAGTGCTCTGGACAATGTGGAGCTTTTTGACTGTTGTTGGACATTTGTAGACTCACTGTTTATACCATCACCCCAGATGACCTCCTATTTCAAGGACCACAACTTTCCCCTCCATGTGATCTACAGTGCCTTCCAGTGTATCACCTCCAATTCCCGCATCTCCACCCTTGAACCCCATCCTTCCAACTGGATCAAGGACAGAACTCCCCTGGCCTCACCTTCCACCCCACTAATCTCTGGATACAGCGCATTATCCTCTGCCATTTCCACCACCTACAATCAGACCCCACCAACAGAGATATATATTTCCCTCCCCACCCGTACAGGCATTCCGCAGAGACCATTCCCTTCGTGACTCCCTAGTTAGGTCCATACCCCCCACCAACCCACCCTCCACTCCTAGCACCTTCCCCTACCACGACAAGTGGTGTTAAAGCTGAGCCCACACCTCCTGCCTCACCACCATCCAAGGCCCCAAAGGATCCTTCCACATCTAACAGAGATTTTCCTGCACATCCAAACACCTCATCCACTGTGTCCTTTGCTCTTGATGTGGTCTCCGCTACGCTGGGGAGATAGGACGCCAACTCACAGAACATTTCAGGGAACATCTCTAGGACACACACACCAAACATCTCCACTGCCCTGTAGCTGACCACTTCAACTCCCCCTCCCACTCTGCCAAGGACATGCAAGTACTGGGCCTCTTCCAGCACTAAATCCCAGCCATCCGACACCTGGAGGAAGAAAACCTCAGCTTCTGCCTTGGAACCCTTCAACCACACGGCATCAATGTCGACTTCACCAGTTTCCTCATCTCCCCACCCCTCCCATCCACCCCCACCTCATCCCAGATCCAACCCTCCAACTCGGCACTGCCCTCTTGAATTGTCCTACCTGTCCATCTTCCTTTCCATGTATCCACTCCACCCTCCCCTCCCACTTATCGCCATCACCCCCCACCTGAATCTACCTATCGCCTTCTCAGCTACCTCACCCCCACCCCCATCCCCACCCCTACCCTCCTTTTTATCTTTCAGCCCCCTTCCCCCCCACCACATTCCTGATGAGGGCTTCTGCCTGAAATGTTGATTCTCCTGCTCCTTGGATGCTGCCTGACCTTTTCCAGTCCTTTTCCAGTGCCACACTTTTTGACTATTTGTATCATCAGTCCAGTTCATTTCTGCTCAATGGTAAACTCCAGGATGTTGATAGCTGGGGATTGAGTAATTGTAATGCCATTGAATTTGAAGGGGCGATGATTAGATCCTAATAGTTACAAAGCTGGAGGTAATTCTTTTCTGTCAGGACTTGTCATAAATATAGTTGAGCAATTCAACTGGGACTATAAATGCATTACAAAAAAACATTCAGCGCAACGTTTTCCAATGAGATTACTCCAGTTCTTCAGTGGGACTAAGGAAGGCATGAGATGTGGTTAGCACTGCTGTCTTATGGCACTGGCGACCCGGGTTTGTTACACCATCGGGCGACTGTCTGTGTGGAGTTTGCATACTCTCCGCATATCTGCGTGAGTTGTCCAGTTACCTCCCACAGTCCAATTGTCCCAACGTGTCCAGGATATGCAGGCTGGGTGGGTTAACCATGGGAAATGCAGGGTTACAGGGATTAGGTAGGGGGATGGGTCTGAATGGGATACTCTTCAGGAAGTCGGTGTGGACTTGATGGGCCAAATGGCTTGCTTCCACACTGTAAGGATTCTAAAAATCACATTGCAGCAACAATTATCTCTAACTCTGCCACATCCAAAGTTTTCGACCAGATGTGCTTTGAGACAAAGCATTGAGACATAGGAATCACTAGACAACAAATGAACAAAGCATACCTCAGCTGCCTTACCTATCCTGATGATTCCTTGATTTAACAACAGTAGAATTGTTGGGCAATCATAATAACTAATCTCTAACAATTAATCTACACAGTTGTGGAACTGTTTGTAAACTAGCGTTCTGTAGTTACCTGTTTCTCCCAAGTGTGATATCTCAAATTACTCAGTTGTGAAACCTAAAATGCTAGGTTTCTTTCAGTTAATAGCTGAATCTATATTACCTCTCTTCATGAGTACTTGTTCCATTGATTCTGCACTCACCTCCAGCAATATATACTCACCAAAAGGGGTGTGGAGATCAAATCAGCAGCCAGGAACCTGGGAAGGCAGAGTTCCAAGTGAGTTTCTTGACAGGACCATGTTGGAATGTTTTTCTTCATGTCCCCAGCAGCTGGAGTGAAGGGCTGGTTGATCTCAATGGGGGAGTGCCTGCAGTATACAGTTCCCATCAGAGACCATTGCTATTACCAGTAGGAATGCTGCTCCCGGAGGGGAGAGGTCACAGGGGCAGACAGCTGTGGGGGTTTGACGCAAAGATTATAGTAGAAGATTTTCTTGAGAAAATGTAATATCTAGCTCAGTTGATGGAAGCAGTTAACCCCCGTCGCTCCTCGTACCAGCACCAAGGCCCAGATGTTTAGCTCTGTTTGTCTCTCTTTCTCTCGGTCAAGCATAACTGTCCATGGGCACTTCATCAAGTCTCGAAACCTGGTCCTGAGCATGAAGCCAGCACCAAAGTCTCCATTACTGAAATGCACCCAAAGTCCACCTGACTCCAATCATTTTGCCATGGCACTGTGGAACAACTTAGGTTCCAATTTCAACCACTCTAAACCTTCAACCTGTGCTTTCCTTGGTAAGATTTGTAAGCCAGAATGGCTTGGACACGCTAATTGACTGGTGAGTACATGAATTTTTTTTTTTGGAAAGCGATTTAAAGCAATCCAATTTTCAGATTGAATTGTATTCTGACCTACAATACTTTAATGATTTTATACTGAACGTTACTATGCTGCTTTATTGGTAGTTATTTTTGTTGACATCTGGATTCATTATTTACAAATATCAATATTGTTGTCAACATTTTTGGAAAATAGGCTGGGAAGCATTGCAGTTTGATGGAGGTAGGTGAGGAAAAATGGGAGGATGCTTGAGTAAAGCATAAATGCCTGTACAAACTATACTGGATTAATGATATCCTATACAAATATTCTGTTATAGTTTATATGATGTAGATTTTTCACATCCTAAATAACAGCAGTTATATTATTCCCCACTTACTCATATCCAAGGATTGTATTATCCCCTCAAAGATTTTGGGTGCGACTTTCAATAAATACTTTTAATACCAATAAATCTATTTTTTGAATTGTGGTGTCCAGAGCAACTCCAATTGTGATCACACCAATTATTTATTATGTAGAAGGATTATGTCACTATTTCTGTCCTTTGAACACATGTGAAGTCTGGCTTATGGATTTAAAAGCATTTAGCGACAAATATATTTCCAATGCATTTTCTGTTAGTGCCAAGAGCTCAAAAGCAGAAATACCAGTGCATTCCTCAAATTTTATGTTGCTATGGAGCATGGAAGAAGGATTTAAATTTGAAAGGATCTGGAAGGAATTCAATCAATCATCCTGGAATCAGAACGTCAAGATTTTCATTGTTTATTTAGCAAATTTAGAAGTGGTGCATAGACCTTGATTCAGTACAACAGATGCAATTGAAGAAATGAGCTGAAATTTCCTAATCCCTGGACATCAACAAGCATTTCACAGCCAAGGAAATACTGACGAAATTTTGTAATGTAATGAAAACATGGCAGTCAATTTGCACACAGCACCCTTCAACAAACAGCATTGTGGGTTAGTGGAGATTGCGTCATTGCAGTAACATCACTGATTAGCCTGCCTAATGCTCTGGGGACATGGGTTTAATCCCACCATGATAACTGGCAAAATTTCGATTCAATGGATTGAAAGCTAGATTTAAAAATGCTGTTGTGCAAATATAATGGATTGTTCCAAAAGTGAACAACCACTTATGAATTAATGTCCTTTAGGAAAGTAAATCTGCCATCCTTACTTGGCCTGGCCTACATGTGATTCCATAAGACTGTAAGGCCATGAGACACAGGAGCAGAAATTAGGTCATTTGGCTCATGGAGTTTGCTCCACCTTTCAATCGAGGCTGCTAAGATTCTCAAGCCCATTCTCCCACTTTCTCCTTGGAACCCTTGAACCCCTCAATGATCAAGAACCTATCTATCTCTGTCTTAAATGTACTCAATGGCCTGGTCCCCACACCCTCTATGGCAGTGAATTCCATAGATACACCACTCTGTGGCTGAAGAAGTTTCTCCTTGTGTCCAGTCTAAAGGGCCTTCCCTAGTCTCTCCTACCAATGAAAACATCTTCCCAATGTCCACTCTGTCCAGGCTGTTCAGTATTCTGTAAGTTTAAATTAATGCCCCCCCCACCCCCCCCCCCCACCCCCACCCCCGCGCTTTCTAAACTCCATCGGGTGTAGACCAAGAGTCCTCAAGCTTTCCTCATGTGTTAAGTATTTCATTCCTGGAATCATTTTTGTGACCCTCCTCTGGACCCACTGCAGGGCCAGTACATCCTTCCTGAGGTATGGAGGAATACTCAAATATTCCAATTTGGTTTGACCAGAGCTTTATAAAGCCTCAGAAGTATTTTTATTGCTTTTATATTCCAGTCTTCTCGAAATAAATGCCAGCATTGTATTTGCCTTCTGATCAACCGACTCAACCCGTAGGTTTACCTCAAGAGAATTCTGGACTAGAGCTCTCAAACCCCTTTGCACTTAAGATTTCTAGATTTTCTCCTCTTTTAGAAAATAGTCCTTGCCTTTATTCTTCCTACCAAAGTGCATGGCTTCACACTTTCCCACATTGTACTCCATCTGCCATTTCTTTGCCCACTCTCCTAACCTGTCTAAATCTGTCTGCAGCCTCCCCGCTTCCTCAATGCTACCTGTCCCTCTACCTATCTTTGTATCATCTGCAAACTTAGCCTGAATGCCCTCAGTTCCTTCATCGAGATTGTTAATATATAAAGTGAAAAGTTGTGGTCCCACCACTAAGCCTTGTGGAACACCACTAGTCTCCAGCTGCCATCCTGAGAAGGACCCTTTTATCACCACCCTCTGCTTTCTGCAAAAAAGCCAAGCTTCTATCCACACTAGCACCTTGCCTCTAACATTATGGGCCCTTTTCTTACTCAGTAGCCTCCTGTGTGCCATCTTAAAGGTCTTCTGGAAGTCTAGATAGATAACATCCATTGGCACTCCTTGGTCTAACCTGCTTGTTACCTCCTCAAAGAAATCTAACAGATTTGTCAGGCATGACCTCCCTTGATGAAACCATGCTGACTTTGTCCTAATTTACCATATACTTCCAGGTATTCAGAAATCTCATCCTTCACGATGGACTCCAAAATCTTACCAGGTCAGGCTAACTGGCCTGTAATTTTCCATCTTTTGCATTACTCCCTTCTTAAACAGTGGTGTCTCATTAGCAATTTTCCAGTCCTCTGGCCCCTTCCTGACTCTAATGATTCCTGAAAGATCACCACTAACGCCTCCACTATCTCTTCAGATTTAGAACTTTGGAGTTTAGTCCATCTGATCCAAGTGATTTATCCACCTTCAGACCTTTCAGTTTTCTAGTACCTTTTCTTTGGTGATGTCCACCATACTCAGCTCTGTCCCACGACTCTCTTGAAGTTTTGAGATGTTACTCATGTCTTCCACCATGAAGACAGATGGGAAGTACTTATTCAGTTCCTCAGCCAGATCAAAGCAACTTGGTTGACTCTTGACCAGCTCCCGCGATGGTCTTGGGTTCAAGGGAAATTAGTGATGGAAAACGAATGCTGGCCTTGCCAGTGATTCCCACAACCCATACAAATGTGAAAGAAAAATGAGATAGTAATAGCTGTAACACCAATAATCTGTTTTTAGTGATTTTATTTGAGGGTAAAAAATTGTCCAGCACACTGGGAATTCACCTGAAAGGAAAGGCAGAAATTCGGTTTAAATTCTCATCCAAAAGACAGCACTGCTGATAATGCAGCAATCCCTCATGTCACAATCAAATAATGACTATCAGTTTTCCACTCTGTCATCTGGTTTTAATAACTGTGATGCTATGAAACATTGATGTAAAATGGCTGCCGTTTTGACGTGACCATAGATTGTGGAAAGGTCAGGAAACCAATGTGAAATAAATAAAAGGACTTCTGAAATGAAATAGCCATTAAGTCTAAAGACAGTGAAATTAGCCAACTGAGTCGGCTGTCATGAAACTCACATTCCTGTTTTAATTTCCGCTCGTATGAGAAGATGTACAAATTGGACATGAAAGGCAGTTTGCAACCATCCAGCTTGGAAAGACAATGAAGTCAGATTTGGGAGTACACAAAGGAACCATATTTTAGTAGCTACCAGCAGAACAGCAGATGGCAATAAAGAAAATGAACTGGAAGACTTTCTGACTTACAGAACAGTCTGGAGAAACATGGCTCATTCACCACAAATCCATGTTTCACTACTTCTGAAGATAAAATACATCAAATAGATAGCTGTAGCCTCCGGTTCAACTATGACAACCCAAGGACTCTTAAGAACTTTTAAACTACATATGTTTAATACTCCTATTGTACTAGATACTCTATCCTATTTAAATTTTCTCCTTGTGTTTAATGTCAGTTTTTATTATCTTGTCAGGGTCTAGTCGGTAATCGAATCTTCTTTCTTCACTCAAGATAATCTTGTAATTCACTCCTTAATTCTGATCTAGTGACTATGTTGTAACTGAAGTATGATATACTGAGGTGTTTAAATTAAGGCAAAAGTTTTGTTGTATCCAAACAATGGGGTTAAACAAGAGCTGATTCAGAACGCACCATTAGTGTGTCACAACCTACATTTTCTGCTCAAGTGTCAACAATGGGACTTGAACTAACAAATTTCTAAAGCTAAGACATGAGGGTTATCCTTTGAACTGAGGCTGGCAACAGGACATTCCTACCTGCACTAGGTCCTTTGCTATTCCTCAGGAAGCCTGTCTAATTCATGTCAATTAATGTGAAAGTGGGACAGGCCAGAGGGTGGACCATACAACAGAATACGTGCTCTAACAAGGAGGCACTGCAAGTTGGAGAAAGTGAGGACTGCAGATGCTGGAGATCACAGACAAGAGTGTGGTGCTGGAAAAGCACAGCAGGTCAGGCAGCATCCGAGCAGCAGGAAAATCGACCTTTTGGGTGTAGGCCCTTCATCAGGAACGGCTTTCTTGATGAAGGGTTTATACTCGAAACGTCGATTCTCCTGCTCCTTGGCCAAAGTAAAGATGAATCATTTGAATTTTCTGTCTCACAAACATAGAGATCATTGGGGCAGGAAACGGAGAAAAGAAATTACACCAACTCAGGATGAACTTGAATTCTGAGAGCTGGAGTCACATCGCGGCAGTGTCAATAGAGAGGGAGCAAGCTAACGTTTCGAGTCAAGGTGACTCTTCATTAGAACTCTGATGAAGAGTCACCTCGACTCGAAATTTTAACACTCTCTCTCTCTTTCTCTCTCTCTCTGTCTCTGTCTCTCTTTCTCTCTCTCCATGAAAGCTGACTGATCCACTGACTTCTAGCATTTTTTGTTTTAAGTACAGATTCCAGCATCTGCAATAATTTACTCCTATGTATTATGGCAGTGTTCCATTAATTAAGTGATAACAGGGGAGCATTTGACTGTGCTCAATCCCCATGTACATAGTCAATCAGTGTTGTTGAAGTTTGTGGTTTGTAAGCTGAAATGAAACTTGAACAATAAAAGTACATGGCTGGATTCTGCCTAACTTGCACCTAACTTCTGGTATTTAATATGACGGAGGGCGGACAGTGTTGGAGGCAGGGGTTTTGCTATAAATATAGTGCACGCACCTTTGACTGATTTCATATAAAAAGAGTAACAGCTGTCTCTAAACTTGACATTCCTCATTTTGATTTTATTTGTAGGCACCAAAAGATAATAATATAATAGTGTTGAAATATATCCAAGCCTTGGCTGCTCAGGACACAATTCTTGCCAAGGACTATTGGTAAATATGTTGTCAGGGGTAAGAGATCCATAAAAGGTTCCTGGAAACAGGTCCTCTCCCTCAATCAGAGAATTGCATAAGATACCAGCCAGACCCAGCCCTGAAATTATCTGAGCGCTACAAAGCAGATGTTTATCATCAAAGTCAAACTTAAGTTGAAACAGCTGCATTGTATTCAAGTAGTGAGCACAAATAAAAGATTTGAGCAAAATAAGATTAGTTCCATCAGAATTCAGCCACAGCAGGAATAAAGCAGTTTCTGTCAATCACGGGACATGTTACCCCTGGAGTGGACAGAGGGAGCAAGCTACAAAGCCATGAAGGTAACTTATTGCCCCCACAGTAATATTCAGTCACAGTTTTCACTTCTGGCAAAGGCAAATTGCCCCCTTACAATGACCAGTGGCTGGGATCACTGCCTCCAACCCAATGGCCAGCAAAGAGATGCAGAACTACATGAACACTCCTGACCTGTTTGGGCTGACTGGATTGGGCTAATAGGGAAACAATCACCACTCCATACCTCAGCCCTGAGACTAAGGTTTGAATATTCAGATTGGGTAACAATTGTGTACAGATTTGAATATTCAAACAGCTGACATTCATTCACCACAATGTCCTGGTGTTGTTGTTGTTAGGGTTCAGTTTTCCATTTGTAATGTACAGTATAAGGATGTGAGTTACATAACAACTAACATTCCATCACAGCTGCTGAGATATCTCTTGCCAGTTGCCTAGTTAACCATTGACACATGAACCTGTCTCAGATCTTGGCATTGGTGGCACATGTTGACAGAATCTCACAGGCCATCACAGACTGGTAGCTTCTGAGTTTTAAAGATCACCATTCACAGTGCCATAGAGTCAGAGAGATGTACAGCATGGAAACAGACCCTTCAGTCCAACTTGTGCAGATGTTCGAACCTAATCTAGTCCCATTTACCAGCACTTGGCCCATATCCCTCTAAACCCTTCCTATTCATATATGCATCCAGATGCCTTTTAAATGCTGTAATTGTATTAGCCTGCACCACTTTCTCTGGCAGCTCATTCCATACATGCACCACTCTCTGTGTGAAAAAGTTGCCACTTAGGTCCCTTGTATATCTTTCCCTTCTCACCCTAAACCTATGCCCTCTAGTTCTGGACTCTCCCATCCCAGGAAAAAGACCTTATCTGGTCATCCTATCCATGCCCCTCATGATTTTATAAACCTCTATAAGGTCACCCCTCCACCTCTGACACTCCAGGGAAAACAGCCCCAGCCTATTCAGCCTTTCCCTATAACTCAAACTCTTCAAACTTGGCAACATCCTTGTAAATCTTTTCTGATCCCTTTCAAGTTTCACAATATCCTTCTGAAAGGAAGGAGACCAGAATTGCATGCAATATTCCAAAAGTGGCCTAACCAATGCCCTGTACAGCTGCAACATGACATCCCAATTCTTGTACTCAACGCTCTGACCAATAATAGAAAGCATACCAAATACCTTCTCCACTATCCTATCTACCTATGACTCTACTTTCAAGGAGCTATGAACCTTAACTCCAATGTCTCTTTGTTCAGCAACACTCCCAGGACCTTGCCTTAAAGTGTACAAGTCCCGCTCCGATTTGCTTTTCCAAACTGCAGCACCTCACATTTATCTAAATTAAACTCCATCTGCCACTCCTCAGCCCATTGGTCCATCTAATTACAATCCTCTTATAATCTGAGGTGCCTTTCTTCGCTACCCACTGCACCTCCAATTTTGGTGTCGTCAGCAAACTCACTATGTTCACATCCAAATCATTGATATAAATGACGAAAAGCAATGGACCCAGCAATGATCCCTGTGGAACACCACTGGTCACAGGCCTCCAGTCTGTAAAGCAACCCTCCACCACCACCTTCTGTCTTCTACCTTTGAGCCAGTTCTGTATCCAAATGGCGAGTTCTCCCTGTATCCCATGAAATCTAACCTTGCTAACCAGTCTCCCATGGGGAACCTTGAAGAGCGCCTTACTGAAGTCCATATAGATCACGTCCATCACTCTGCCCTCATCAATCCTCTTTGTTACTTCTTCGAGGACAGTTCCTCAGGGATCTGGTGGCAAGAAGGTAAGTGTTTTTATTTCTTCTTCCAGTTGGATGGGTTACAGGGAGTGGGGGTCAGGTGGCTACAAGGTAAGGGCAGAGTTGTGTAGCTTTGAATGGCCAACACTTTGCCCCTCATCTGTACCTTCAGTTCCCCAAGATTGAGGAAGGACCTTGTGCCTTGACAGCCACATTCAGAGTTCAGCTACAAATAAATTATATATTCTTGAAGTGCCACAATACATCACTGTTCCTGTCTGCTATCCTCCAGTTAATGGCCCCTATAATTCGGCTATCTACTATTACCAGCTGCAGCCATTTTCATTGTGGTCTTGGGTATGCACCAGTTTCCTTCCTGATTGTGGTTTTACACAGTGATAGAAACCCAACCAGATTCAACATGAAAAGTGCAGCTGTGAAATAAAGTTGAACAGCCAGATGAGGCTCAGATGCAGTTCTTTGCAACTCAGTGACCTCTACACTGTATTCACTTCAAACAACAGCTTTCTCATGTAATTTTTCATTCCAAGGCCGCTGCTCTCCTCAATCAAATCAAAGATAACTTTACATCACTGAGAAATCTGTCATCTCTTTTCAAAATGCATTCAATTGTCTCTAAATAGAGCATATTTGATTGATTCTGCAGGTAAACAGAAAGGAACGTTTAGCAACTAACTGAGTTCTGCTAATTGTTATATCTTTGTTTTCATGATTTGGGTCCTATGCCAAAGTACATCCAAATGCCCATGATTCCCCAATTTATCAATCCTCTCTACACTGGATTGTAGTTGTTCTAAATGGGCGGCACGGTGGCACGGTGGTTAGCACTGCTGCCTCACAGCGCTAGAGACCCGGGTTCACTTCCCGCCTCAGGCGACTGAGTGTGTGGAGTTTGCACGTTCTCCCCGTGTCTGCGTGGGTTTCCTCCCGGTGCTCCGGGTTTCCTCCCACAGTCCAAAGATGTGCAGGTCAGGTGAATTGGCCATGCTAAATTGCCCGTAGTGTTAGGTATGGATGGGTTGCGCTTCGGCGGGGCTTGTTGGGCCGAAGGGCCTGTTTCCACACTGTTAGTAATCTAAATGAGTTGATGATAAGCTATTTCACTCAAGGTCAATATTTGATTACTCTATTCAACAATTTGGTGAAGTGATATATATAATTAATATCATTTGCATTAGGATTCGGATTTTAAACTCATGATGGTTTAGTTTCCAAAAGGGTACAGAAAAAGGTAGGTCAGTATTTCTGGAACCAAGACTTAAAATCAGTTTATTTTAGGGAGTCGGTGATTGTACAGACTTCTAGAGTTTGTTTATGAAATTGAGGAGGGGGGCTGGGTAAGACAGGAGAGGGAAAACATTAAGCCAATGGTTGGATGGATGGTAGGTGGGCAGTAAGGAGGCTCAAGGGAAGCCTTACTATGATCACTCAGTTTGCCCTTCAGGAGCCAACATCTGTTTAACATCTAAACATTAAACCAAATGATATTAACATATATAAATTGCACACCTTTCAACATACTTTTGAATAAAGTAATCAAATATTGACCTTCCGTAAAAAAGCAAATCACCATGTTATTTAGAACAATTACAATCCAGTGACACTTCTCCATTCCTAATGTGTCATAGTCAATGCAAGTAAATGTGACACTTATGAGCCATCAATTCAGTTGAAGAAGGTGGGTGCACTGCAGAATTATTTGTCTCATGAAAGAGTGTGCCTTCTTACTGAAAAGCTTGGGAACCACTGGGTTAGAATTCCACAGATTATTAGGTAAAACAATGACTGCAGATGCTGGAAACCAAATTCTAGATTAGAGGTGCTGGAAAAAGCACGGCAGGTCAGGCAGCATCCGAGGAGCAGTAAAATCGACGTTTTGGGCAAAAGCCCTTCATCAGGAATACACTGCAACTCCCAGGTCATTTCCTCTGCCCTGAAGCTCTTCAACCACCTCCACAGATTATTGAAAAGCTGAGAAAGTCTAAGCTCCCAGTTGTGCGAGTGATCTAGGGAAAAAGTTTCAGGGCTCAAAGGATCTGAACTGTGAAGAAGCAGTGCAGTTAAACCCACAGATTGGACAAGGAAGGAAAATTTCTCAGGATTTTGTTTAACTTTGAAATGATAGCATTGAGAATAGATGAGATTTTGCTTTGTTGTGTGTTTTGAAATATTTGAAATTGCATTATACTTATGTAGCTTGATTTGTTTATTTTAGTTTTATATCTTTTGTATAATAAACTTCTGTTTTATTGTTAAAACCAAATTTGCAACCTTAAGTGTCTATGTTTCAGAGAATGACCATCACATTAAATAAACAAATCGATCAAGCCAGCTTTCATTCTGGGATCTGACCTGTCCAACTGTAACAACAGGTAGTTGCAGTTCTGCACAAGCTTCTGGTAGGTGCAAAATATAAGATTTAGAATGCAATGTTCTCCTTTCCCCCTTCCTTTTCTCCCATCATCACAATGATACATTGCTGGGACATGGTGTCAACTGCATTAGGTTAGGTGGATTGGCCAAGCTAAATTGCCCATAGTGTCCAGGGATGTGTCGGTTAGGAGGATTAGCCATGGGGGAATGCAGGTTTATCTGGTGGGAGGGGTTGGGTTTGGGTGAGATGATCTTTGGAAGGTCAGTGTGGACTCAATAGGCAGATTGGCCTGCTTCCACATTGTAGAGATTCCACAATTGTGTGTATGCATTGTCCAAAAGATAGTTGTCACATACAATGTTGATAGTGAGGCTACGTTTGACCATAGATGACTCTTACTTATTCAATATTGTGAGAGTAAGTGGAAACCCAGCTGGTCACACACCCAATTAGTGCAATGGTATTAAAGTTCAGTTGCAGGACTGTCAATGTTGAACCCTCGAGAGTTAGGAGCAACTGCAGATGGCAGGCCGGATCAGGAGGCTTACTTCTGATTTACAACATCGCATTCCCGGCCCATCACAGAGGTGGAATTTTATTGGGAGGAGCAAAATGATGTTTGGGATGTTTGCACTTTACGCATGAAATGTGAGTGCTCAGGGCTTGCTCAGAACAAAACATTTTGTGCAGCAACTTCCCACTCAGTGCTGAGAGGCACAAATTCAATCATGGGTGGTAAACTGTTCCTCCATGTGTTCTACATGGCGGAGACAAGGAATACCAACCACTTTAGAAGTTTCGACAATCACTTTGAATGAGGATTTTTCATTAATTCTAATACCAGAAGAGCTTTATATAATAATATATATGATGTGTTGAACGCTGATCTGAACTTCTACAAAATCTCCGAGGATCATCATTCTATATTGTGCAAATGGTCTGTTCAATGTGGTACCTTTCATGTTCATCGTTTAGTTGTCATTGGAGTACATTATAATATTGTAACCATCTTCAAAGTTAAAGGAAAAATGACAGCTCATTATAAAAGTAAATTTAAAAGGAATTCCCAAACTGCCTGATGCAGCAACTGTATTAACCTTGAACGTAATTGCATCCCCAAGTTCTGAATACATTGATGTCAGTTTGAAGGACACCATTAATAACCTTCCCATCAGGAAAATATCTGCAACCAGTCATAAGTTGTTAAATTAAAATAACCCTTAAGAAGATGACTTAACTGTACCGGCAGCTGTTGCTGATGGTCCCAACTAAATGGCTTGACAAATCTGAAAGATTTGAAATATACTGCAGAATTTTTCTGGTCAATATTTATCCTACCATCAAAGTCTTATCAAAAATTATCTGATCATTAA
Source organism: Chiloscyllium plagiosum (assembly GCF_037043375.1). Classification (NCBI taxonomy): domain Eukaryota; kingdom Metazoa; phylum Chordata; class Chondrichthyes; order Orectolobiformes; family Hemiscylliidae; genus Chiloscyllium; species Chiloscyllium plagiosum. The sequence goes on along the minus strand of NW_028270170.1, from coordinate 13,899,063 downwards.
CACCTTCCTGTTCACTGCTTTTCCGACATGACTACAGCAACTACATTCCTAAAGAATCTTGTTGAATATAAAGCTGCTTGGAACATTCTGAGGTAACGAAATGTGCTATATAAATGGTTAGCTCAGTTGGCTGGATGGCTAGTTCGGTTAATGTAACAGAGCATGGGCTCAATTCCTACTACTAGTTGAGGTTTGGTTTAGCTCAGTTGGCTGGACAGTTGGTTTGCAAAGTAATGTGATGCCAACAGCATTGGTTCAACACCTACACAGGTTGAGGTGACCATGAAGGATTCTCCTTCTCAACGTGTCCCCTTCCCTGAGGTGTGGTGACCCGCAGGTTAAATCACTACTAGTCATGAGAGAGCAGTCCTATGGGCTGCTAAGACTATGGCAACTTAAGTTGAGGTTACAATGAAGGACTTTCCTTCTCAACTTCTCCCCTCACCTGAGGTACAGTGATCCTCATGTTACAACATCACCAATTATTTCCCTCTAATGGGAGAGTAGGGCCATGGCAACTTCACCTTTTAATAACATAGAATAGGTAGTTTAGATATTTTCTAAGCAACCTGTTCAGACACATTATTTCATGCCTCCACAACAAGTTGGACTTGACAGTCAAAGAGTTTTCACCTGATTTTATATCTTGATAATTAATCAAACATATCACTCACAGCTCATTAAATAAGTCTCAGAGTTAAACCTGACAACCCATTCAATTCCTATTAGGAAGCAGTTACAGAAAATCCACTTTCTTATTCTTATTTAATACCTGTTTTGAAACAATTCACTTTAAAAGTCATTGTCAACTGGTACACAGCTAGCATTTATTAAATGTCACTGCACATTTCCAATTCATTCAAATGTTGCTTCTGAGGCGGTAGGTTCCAGCCTCATTCAGGACTTCAGCATATGCCAGTGGGCACTTGTGCTCTGGTGGCTAGGATTAGGCATTTTTAATGTTGCAGTCCAGGTTCAAGATTTATAAAGCTTTACAGTTGTCTCTGAGTCACAGGGCTCTGGGTTCAAATCTCACTTCAGGCTCTGAGTATAGAAATCCACGCCAATGATTCAGTGTAATAAAAAGGCTGCACTTGTGATTCTGTCTTTCTAATGAGGCATTGAACCACAGTCTCAGCTGCCTGCTGATGCTGGAATTAAACATCTTCTGGTGCTATTTTGTAGAGGAGAGCTGTCCCCAGTATTTTGTCCAACCCTTTAGTCAATGTTGCTAAAACACTTGATCTGCTCATTATCTCATTGCTGACTGAGAGAGATTCCAGTGTGTATAGTGGTTGTTGCATTTCCTACACTACAACAGTAACTACACTTCAAAAGTATTTCACTGCTGTGTCAGGTTTTGTAATTTACCGTGGTCATGATGCAAGCATAAGAGGTACAGTTAGTAAGTTTGCAGATGACACCAAAATTGGTGGTGTAGTGGACAGCGAAGAGGGTTACCTCAGATTACAACAGGATCTGGATCATTTGGGCCAATGGGCTGAGAAGTGGCAGATGGAGTTTAATTCAGATAAATGCGAGGTGCTGCATTTTGGGAAAACAAATCTTTGCAGGACTTATACACTGAATGGTAAGGTCCTAGGGAGTGTTGCTGAACAAAGAGACCTTGGAGTGCAGGTTCATAGCTCCTTAAAAGGTAGATAGGATAGCGAAGAAGGCGTTTGGTATGCTTTCCTTTATTGGTCAGAGTATTGAGTGCAGGAGTTGGGAGGTCATGTTATGGCTGTACAGGACATTGGTTAGGCCACTGTTGGAATATTGTGTGCAATTCTGGTCTCCTTCCTATCGGAAAGATGCTGTGAAACTTGAAAGGGTTCAGAAAAGATTTACAAGGATGTAGCCAGGGTTGGAGGAGTTGAGCTATAGGGAGAGGCTGAACAGGCTGGGGTTGTTTTCCCAGGAGAGTCGGAGGCTGAGGGATGATCTTATAGAGGTTTACAAAATTATGAGGGGCATGGATAGGATAAATAGACAAAGCCTTTTCTCTGGGATCGGGGAGTCCAGAACTTGAGTGCCTAGGTTTAGGGTGAGAGGGGAAAGACATAAAAGAGACCTAAGGGGCAACTTTTTCACGCAGAGGGTGGTGCATGTATGGAATGAGCTACCAGTGGAAGTGGTGGAGGCTGGTACAATTGCAACATTTAAGAGGCATTTGGATGGGTATATGAATAGGAAGGGTTTGGAGGGATATGGGCCGGGTGCTGGCAGGTGGGACTAGATTGGGTTGGGATATCTGGTCGGCGTGGACAGATTGGACCGAAGGGTCTGTTTCCATGCTGTACATCTCTATGACTCTATGACGCTAAGTGGTTAGCACTGCTGCCTCACAGCACCAGGGACCTGGGTTCGATTCCAACCTCAGGCGACTGTGTGGAGTTTGCACATTCTCCCCGTGTCTGCATGGGTTTCCTCTGGGTGCTCCGGTTCCCTTTCACAGTCCAAAGATGTGCAGGTTGGGTGAATTGGCCATGCTAATTTGACCATAGTGTTCAGGGACATGTTAGTTAGGGGTAAATGTAGGGGAAATGGCTTTGGGTGGGTTACTTTCCGGAGGGTCAGTGTGGACTTGTTGGGCCAAAGGGCCTGTTTCCACACTGTAGGGATTCGATGATCTAAATGCAAGTTCTTATTTCATAATCTGTGCTATTAGCACAACACAGTGCTGAAATCATGTTGTATTCCTGAACGTGCAGTCTTTGGATCGTTGCTGTCTTATTTGTGAATTCAGATGGACTATACGAGACTGAAATTGAGGTAAATTCTGACGTTCCCACCAATGTTCTCCCTTTTGAAGAACACAGGAATATAGGAGTTGGCTAAAACCACAGCTATTAACCTGGCCAGGGATAGGATATATCGTATGCCATTATAACTCTCAGTCAATCTTTTTCTTCAGGTGCTCATCCAACCCATCCTCTGTTGTTTCCTCAAATGGACTGTCCAATATGTTTATCAATTAACAACAAAAACTTGTATTTCTATAGCAAATTTCACTTTGTCAAATATCCCAAGGTGTTTTGTAAGAATATTATCAAACTACATTTGACAATGGGCCATATAAGAGCATACCAGAATGGGCTGTTCAAGAAGGTCACTTTTAAAGAATGGTTTGAAGGAGCAAAGACAAATAGTGGGAGGGAGATGTTTAGGATTGTGGCCTTGGCAGATCAGTGTTGATCATCAATGGAGGAGCAATTAAAATTGTGGATGTGCAGGCATTGCAAAGATGCAGATTTAGAAAAATGCAAAATTTTTGGCACACTGTGGTGTTATTGAGTGGTCATGGGTTTGGAAGGTGCTGTCTAAGCGGCTTTGGTGAATTTCTGCAGTGCGTCTTGTAGATAGTGCACACTGCTGTTACTGAGCATTGGTGGTGGAAGGAGTGGATGCTTGTTGAATGGGATGCCAATCAAGAGAGTTGCTTTGTCCTGGATGGTGTCAATATTCTTGAATGTTGTTGGAGCTGTACTCATCCAGGCAAGTGCAGAGTATACCATCACACTCCTGACTTGCGCCTTGAGGATGATGTACAGAATTTAGGGAGTCGGGAGGTGAATTCCAATGCCACAGTATTCCGAGCTTCTGACCTGCTTTTGTAGCTACAACATTGGAATAATTAACTGTAAAGGTTACAAAGGCATGGAAATGCAACAAAAGGCCAGCAGTGAAAGGGTACAGCGATTTGAGAGGAATATTTGGCTGCATAAATCCCTGGAGATTGAATTTACAGGAGCTTCCTCTCCTGACCTTCCACTAATATTTCCTCAAAGAATCCATGAAAACCTCAGGAGTAAGACATAAAAGTTGTTTGTACCATTCTCTGGGAATTCAGTGAATCCTTCACAAGAATTGCAACAGATAATTTGAATCCCGACGGAAATTCAACTTTGTTAAAGCTATCTTTTTGGCCATCTTTCCCCCAAATTTGAGGTTATCCCTTCGTGTTGTAGAAGGGCAGGGAAATCGCGTAGTGTGATGGCAAACATCTTTTCCACAGTCAACAGCATTAAAACCCAATGGAATGGTTTTCAAAGGTGCTCAATAACAGCGAGCCAATGTTATTTCTTTCAAATACAGCAAAGTCATCTTGATGGTAACCTCAGTACTTCTTCAATGGTCGACTGTTGGCAAGGATACCACTAAAAAAAGACATCAAGTTCATATGATCAAATCAAAATGACAAATATCCTGGGTAACCTTCCCTTTCACTCTGTGTCCTTGAAAGTATCTATTCAGCTGAATAGTTTGAATCGTTAATTGCTGAGCGAAATTATAAAGATAGGAGAGATGATTATTCATTCTTACTTTGTGAACACAGCTTTGTTACCACATTTTTTCAAACAAAACTTTATTAAAGTTTCTCAGTCAAATGAAATTCAATGAAACTTGAGCCAGCTGAGTTGCCCAAGGTGATTCAGGAAATTTTAAAGGCTGTAAAACACAACGGGATTATTGTAGATTAAAATTGATAATCCACCTTTAGATGAAAGGACTTAGGGTTGTTCATGGAATATAGTAAGATATCTACATCCAGACTGAGCTATTTTGTACACAGATTGCAAGTGATTTAAACTTAGTCTTTTCACCTCGCTCTAATTCATCTTTCTTCTGCATGCTCCCTGTCCCATTGCTTCAGCTGTCAGCTCTGGCTACATGGTCACCTCCCTCTCGTTCTAGGATTCAAGGGAAAAAATTGAGGCTGATGCTCTGATGCAATACTGTGGGAGTGCTGCACTGTTGACAGTACCATCTTTTGAATGAAGTATTAAACTGAAGTCCCGTCTGTCTGCTTGAGTGGATATAAAATAGATTATCTGGTCATGATGAACTTGCTGTCTGTAGGAATATGTGGAAATTTGCTGTTGGCATTTCATAATTATAATAGTGAACATGCTTAAAACAAAATTTGTAACCTGTAAAGCGTCCAGAGATTGTGAAAGGTGTTATGCATGCCTCCAATTGGACGAGAAGATCATAAGAAATAAGTATGTAAGTTAGCTCGAAGGTTTGTTTTCAGACATTTTGTCACCATGACTCGGCAACATCATCAGTAAGAGTCTTTGGTGAAGTGTTGGTGGTATGTCCTGCCTCTGTGGTTACAGGTCTTGGTTTTTTAGGGTGGGTGATGTCATTTCCAGTTCTATGTTTCAAGGGAGGGTGGATGGGGCCTAAATCGATGGAGTTCTGGTTAGAATGCCATGCCTCTAAGAATTCTCCTGCATGTGTTTGTTTCGCCTTCCCCAGGATGTGTGCGTTGCCCCAGTTAAAATGGTGTCCCTCTTTGTCTGTATGTATGGAAACAGGCGCAGCTTGTTTGGCCCCTTGAGTCTGATCCAACATTCCTCACATCCACATTGCTGCCTTTTCCCCATAGCTCTTGCTTCTCCTACTGATCAAGAATCTATCTATCTCAGCCTTAAAAATGGACAAGAGCTATACCTCCACTGTGGCATGGTGTTCCAAAGAATCACAACCCTCTGAGAGAAGAAATTCCCTCTTAACTCAGTCTTAAATTGGCACCCCCTTAATTCAGAGATTATGCCCTCTAGTCCTAGACTCTCCCATGATGAGAAGCATCCTCTCAGCCTTTACTCTTTAAGAAGACTACATGTTTCAGTGAGATCACCTCTCATTCTTCTAAACTCCCAACAAGTACAGTCCCAACCTGTTTAGCCTTTGCTCATAAGACAATCCCTCCATACCAAGGACCATCCTTGTGAACCTTCTCTGAACTGCCGAGTTGAAGCGTTCTGAGGCCATAGGTTGGGTGACAAAACTCTTGGACCATGTGTGCAGGGGATAATCCTTTGGTATCCATTGAAAGCTAAAACTGTAAGTGTAAGATTATAAGAGAAATCAGGGGCAACAAAGTCTATTTGACCCATTAATAATCATCATTCTACCATCAAATTCAATCTCATTTGCCTCCATTAGTTTGTCAGAAAAATATTCCAACTATTTATCACACATCGACTAAAGGCATTTTCCCAAATACCTGTTTCAAATTTAGTTTGCAGTCATTTAGTTGTATTTGCTCCTATTGATCTGATTCAATGTAATATTCTGAATTCACTTTATTGCTAATAATGTATACTTCAGTGAGTACATGCCTCTTCAAAGCTCTACATCCAAGCATCTAATATTAGATTCAACTAATCCAAATTGATGAAATACTAATGGCACATCACTGCAGGTCTTTGATATTCATTGTAAAATATATTGAGTGACATCCAATTCTGCAGCATCAATGTTGTTAAAACAAAATACAACCCATGATATAACAGATGAAACAGAATAAGTTAATGTTGAGATATAGACATTTAAAACCCATTAGAGTTTCCTTAATTCATTGTTTTTACCAGGCGAAGAGGGAGAAACTGCATCCCTCTTTTTAACCCTCATGGTTAACCTTAATAAATGTTTCTTTTTAATCCCTTTTACAGCATACAATTATTACAATTAAATCAGAATGTAATTAATTATATCAAAATGAAGGAGCTACATTGCAAGGTTTTTTTTGAGTGAAAGCAAGACGGATTTTATTATGAACGAGAAGACAAATAAAATGCAGTATCAAACACATTGTCACGAAAAGGTAAGTAATAAACGTAAAAAGAAGTTGAGACAGTGTCCAATACCAACAAGAAATAAAAGGCTCTACAATTTAAAGTTCTTAATGTTCTTGAGTTGTGAAAATGGATTTAAGTCCTGACTTTTTTGGATGTTGTTTCATTTCTTCAGCAGCGGGGAAGTTTACAGATATCCTGAGTTCTAAGTGAATGGTTCAGATTGCCTTTTCATCAGGCACTGACTTCAAGGTCAAGAAGATAAAGGAGAATGTGTTCTAGTCCTTGCTTACAAATCCATTTTTTCCTTGTCGCTCTTCGGCTTCTCAAACGTAACTGCTGAAATATAGCTGACTGTATATTCTAGAGTCTAATTCCATTGTCGTCTTTCAAGCTTGACCATCTGCAGGTAGCTTTCATTGCAATGTATAATTTCTCTAAAAAGTGTGAATTAACAGGAGTATAGATTTTGAGAGTTTCAATGCCATTTATAATAATTTTAATTTTGGTCAAACTGATCCTTGTTTATTGATTGGTTTTATGAGCTTGACTCAGCCTAGACAGCTGATCACAGCTAGGTCAGTATTTGTCTGTTTTAAACCATTTTTGATACATGAAAGGCCTCAGGTATGGCAATCAGATGATGGAAGGTGAATATTGATAATTCATCTTTACTGTGATTGTGCATAGAAAAACCTGCTTTGCCTATGGTTTCCATTAGTTAGTTCTAGAAACTGAAATGTGAGTGAGTCTCTGACTTACTTTAATTGCATGGTATTGTTTAGGATGTTTCAAAATGCTCTACAACTAATGAAGTACTTACAAACCGATGGTTCTGAGGATTCTGAAGGAAAGGGTCTCTGGACCCAAAATGCTAAGATTTTCCAAAAATGTTTTGTTTCAGATTTCCACCATCCGCAGATCTTTTGATCTTTTTGTCGAGTGTTTAACTCACTGCCACATCACTTCCAGGTATGCCCTCCTTGAAGAGGTTCTGCTCCTCTCTCCAACAGGATTTCTGTTCTCATCTTTACTCTTTTTCTTGTTCACTGTCGCTTCTGGTGTTTGAAAATGAATTTGCCAAAACTCGTTTCCCCAGTCACATCATATTCCTCAGTGACTACCATTGGCTCAGCCTCACCTGAAGTGATGTTCACTGAGGAATAAATATTGTTTAGAATATTGAGCAATAACTCCTCTGTGCTTCTTTGACACACATCATATTTGGGCGCATACTTGAACTCAGATTAGTGCCACATTCAAAAAACAGCATCTGTGACAGTGTAGCACACTCTACTTTAGACTATCATGCACAAGTTTGAGGTGCTGCATTTTGGAAAGGCAAATCTGGGCAAGACTTAATGGCAAGGTCCTGGGAAGTGTTGCTGAACAAAGAGATCTTTGTGCAGATTCATAGTTTCTTGGAAGTGGGTTGTAGATAGATAGGATAGTGAAGAAGGTGTTTGGTATGCTTTCCTATATTGGTCAGAGTATTGAATGTAGGAGTCGGGAGGTCATGTTGTAGCTGTACATGACATTGATTAGTCCACTTTTGGAGTATTGTATGCAATTCTGGTCTCCTTCCTTTTGGAAGGATGTTGTGAAACTTGAAAGGGTTCAGAAAAGATTTACAAGGATATTGCTAGGGTTGGAGGGTTTGAGCTATAAGGAGCGGCTGAATAGGATGGGGCTGTTTTCCCTGGAGCATCAGAGGCTGAGGGGTGACATTATAGAGGTTTATAAAATCATGAGGGGCATGGATAGGGTAAATAGACAAAGTCTTTTCCCTGGGGTAGGGGAATCCACAACTAGAGGGCATAGGTTTAGGGTAAGAGGGGAAATATTTAAAAAGGACCTAAGGAGCAACTTAGGGACATGTTTGGAATGAGCTGCCAGCGGAAGTGGTGGAGGCTGATACAATTACAACATTTAAAAGGGATATAGATGGGTATGTGAATATGAAAGGTTTCGAGGGATATGGGCCAAGTGCTGGCAAATGGGACTAAACAGCTTGTTTAGTAACAAATACTGCATTGGACAAACAGGCAGAAAACTAGCCACCAGGATACATGAACATCAACTAGCCACAAAACGACATGACCCTGTCTTACTAGCATCCTTACATACAGATAAGGAAGGGCACCACTTCAACTGGGACAACACATCCATCCTCAGACAAGCTAGATAGAGACACACACAAGAATTCCTAGAAGCAATGCATACCAATTGGGCGGCACGGTGGCACAGTGGTTAGCACTGCTGCCTCACAGTGCTAGAGACCCGGGTTCAATTCCAGCCTCAGGCGACTGACTGTGTGGAGTTTGCACATTCTCCCCGTGTCTGCGTGGGTTTCCTCTGGGTGCTCCGGTTTCCTCCCACAGTCCAAAAATGTGCAGGTTAGGTGAATTGGCTATGCTAAATTGCCCGTAGTGTTAGGTAAAGGGGTAAATGTAGGGGAATGGGTCTGGGTGGGTTGCGCTTCGGCGGGGCGGTGTGGACTTGTTGGGCCGAAGGGCCTGTTTCCACACTGTAAGTAATCTAATCTAATCTAAACTCTATCAACGAGCTCATTGAGTTGGACCCCATCTACCACCCCCTGAGAAAAAGTATACAAAATGACATCACCACAGGAAATGACATCACCAACCCAAAGAAATCCAAACGTATAAATAGAAAGCAGGAATTAACAGCTGTGCTTCACCCGGAGGCACACTGAATATGTCACCTAGTAGGGTGACGAAACATCTGGAAATTAACCTTCCAGTAATGGGAGTAGATTAGGTTGGGATATCTCATCGGCATGGGCATGTTGGACTGAAAGGTCTGTTTCCATACTGTACGTTTCTATGACACTAAGTTCTAGAGATTTGGACCACAACATTCTATTCCAGAGGATAATGTCCTACCCACTGAACCACAGCTAACACCAAATATCATAAAGTCTGGTAGCTCATGCACTTTATTGCTGAAATGGGACAGTGGTTCAGTGGTTAGCATCCCTAACTCTGAGCACAAACCTGGTGGCCAAGGGAAGTGCATCTTTAATGTGACCCAACCACTTAAATATCAACCTGCAAATTCTTACATCGTAGCAGTGGGAAAACAAAATTGGTATCTGTACCATCACCATTCATAACTCTGGACTACAATGTGTATGTAAAACAGTCACTGCCACAGCACCTTTGACACACTGAGAGGCTGGCAGCTCAGTTGGCTGGAGGATTGGCATGGATCAGTTGGCTGGAGGATTGGCATGGATCTAATTGATGCCCACAGCACAGAGTTCAATTTCCTGTTCTGGCTGGGGTGGATTTGGAACTCAGCTCATTGCCCATTGCAGAGGCTGTGGGTTCGATCTGTCTTTAGGCAGATAACTGAGGAGGAATGACTGGAGGATTGTTACTTCACTATCTTGAATTGGTCAGTTATGGCACTCCATTGGTCGGCTCCAAGAGGTTGTTGGTTCAAATGTTTTTTATGTCCTCCATAATGTTCCTCAACCACAAATAAGAGAAATGGAGATCGGTGAAATGTGGCAGTGACATAAATAGTTGGAAGTAAAGCTTGTGATGCATGGTTAATCCATGATTAAATTGCAATTGCATGTTCAGGGAGGAAGGGATGATTATCCTGATCTCTGCTGAGGTTTACGCAAGGTTGAATTTCAGTGATTGTTGTCAGGGTAAAGAGAATGGAAATGTCACATAAAAAGTAACCTGGAGGTTACTTTCTCATGTTGAAGTTCACTGACCTCGGGAATCCATGAGCCGTGAATTGGACAAAGATGGATTTTTGTCTTTTTTTTAATTATATATGATTCTGGTTGTTAACATAGGCACCGAAGTATGGTGACTTTAGCATTTTGCTGTATTTTTTGTAAAAATAAAAGTGACAATAATTTACTATTTTATTCCATTCTAAGAGTGCAGACTTACTTTTTTGTGAGAACTAAATAGCACTTAACCTTGAGAAGATCATTTTATGGAAAATCTATCTATGTTTCTAAAGATAAGTCTTTGTTAATAAAGCCACTTATTTTTCACGAGCTTATCCAAAGCTGTTCTAGTTGTATTTTATCATTCAGCAAGTCACACTTTAACAACATTCTTGCCTTTCCTGACATGGATTAGTTTCTGTTTTGTCAATCCCTCAGACATAATAAAGTCTCATAATTATGTTTAAACAGTTGCATGGCCTTGGGATTGGTGGTGGGGGGTGGGGGGTGGGGGGGGGGGGGGTGTTTAAATTAGATACTTTACATTTTATAAAATGTAAAAGTTGACTAATTTGTGAACAAATTTTCAAGCAAAAGCAAAGGTGACTCAGTTTTGAATGTTTTTTTGCTCGAAGCAATTTTCCATGTTTTCGTCAGAGCTCTCCACATTATCAGTTCTGACTGTCTTGATCCAGATGAATGAGGGAGGATTGATTGCGATTGGATGTACACTGACCCACACTCTTGTTCATCTGCGGAAGTGTCTGATTGATATCCCCAACCCAGTTAATGAACACCGATTAAAATAGATTTCTTTTACCCATTCCTCAATTATAATGTTCTTCTGTGAGAAGGTGTTGGCTGTTTGCTGGGATTTACTCTGCTATCTACATTTTCCTTATTTTGGGAAGATTGCAAAGTAAGGCTGGTTGATTTGGTGGACAAACCTTTGATGGAAAAATGCATGAAGGTAAACGTCGTCGTATGAAAACCTTTGAGGTGCGTGGTGTTGCTGGAATAGGCAGAATCGATCCACATCAAATGCTAGTTGTCTCTCCATGGAAGCAGTCTAAGATCAGCAAACCTGTTGCAATCTTGCAATCTCAAAAGGAGAGCCTAGTCTTATATTTGTGTAACCACTAAGATTAAATTTTTCCATCTCAGTAACATCATCCAAAGTTGCCTCTGCCTATCTGTTGCTGAATCCCTCACACATGTCTTTATTGCCTTCAGATTTGACGAGTCCAATGCAATCTTGGCTGGTCTTTAATGTTTTACTCTCTGGCATCATGAATCCTCGCAAACCTCCATGGCTGAACTCCCAGTATATCCTATTCACCGATTACCTCTGTACTTGCTGGCTTTCACTGTCTCATGATTAAAATTAATCTTGATTTTAATTGTTTTCTCAAATCCTTTCTTGGTCTCACCATCCCTAACTCTGTAATCCTTATCCTAACCATCTGAGGTATCTAATTCTGGTCTCTTGTGCATCCAGATTTTAATTGTTCCACTATTAGTAACTAGAATTTCAGTTACCCAGTTTTGCAAATTTTGGGATATCCTCCTTTCACTTCTCCGTCTCTCTATCTCACTATCATTATTGTGATGATACTATGGCTTTAACAGGTACATTTGGTTAGTTTTTTTATGAAGAAAGGTTGAGACAGAAGTCCTGAGCAGTCTGCTGCAAGCCAATAAAGTAAACAGTGCATGAAACCTTGGGTGTTTTGTTTAAAGTTGGAACAATAGAAGCAGCCTGAATGGGTGGGGTCCAGCATTTTTGAGATTTAGCTTTCTGCAGTTGCTGCAGTCTTGAAGCTGAATGTGGAAGCTCTTATTCCTCTCTCTGTTTGCTGCTACAATAGTAGAGTCATAGTGTCATAGAGATGTACAGAACGGAAACAGACCCTTCAGTCCAACTCATCCGTACTGACCAGATATCCCAACCTAATCTTGTCCCATTTTCCAGCACTTGGCCCATATCCCTCTAAACCCTTCCTATTCATATACCCATCTTTTTAAACGTTGTAAGTGCACCAGCCTCCACCAATTCCTCTGGTAGCTCATTCCATACACATACCACCCTCTGTGTGAAAAGGTTGCCTCTTAGGTCCCTTTTAAGTTTTGCCCCCTCACCCTAGACCTATGCCCTCTAGTTCTGGACTCCCCTAACCCAGGGAAAAGACATTGTCTACTTACCCTCTCCATGGCCTTCATGATTTTCTAAACCTCTATAAGGCCACCCCTCAGCCACCAATGTTCCAGGGAAAACAGCCCCAGCCTATTCAGCCTCTCCTTATATCAAAAATCCTCTAATCCTGACAACATCCTTGTAAATCTTTTCTGAAACTTTTCAAGCTTCACAACATCCTTCCGATAGCAGGGAGACAAGAATTGCACACAATATTCCAACAGTGGCCTAACCAATGTCCTGTACAGTCGCAACATGACCTCCCAACACCTATACTCAATGCTCTGATCAATAAAGGAAAACATACCAAACACCACCTTCACTGTCCTGTCTACTTGCAACTCTACTTTCAAGGAAATATGAACCTGCACTTCAAGGTCTCTTTGTTCAGCAACACGCCCTAGGACCTTACCGTTAAGTACATAAGTCCAGCCCTGATTTGCCTTTCCAAAATGCAGCACCTCACATTTTTCTAAATTAAACTCCATCTGCCACTCCTCAGCCCATTGGCCTATCTGATCAAGATCCTGTTGTACTATGAGATAATCTTCTCTGCTGTCCACTACACCTCCAATTTTGGTGTCATCTGCAAACTTAATAACTATACCTCCTATGTTCACATCCAAATCATTTATATAAATGACGAAGAGCAATGGACCCAGCACCGATCCTTGTGGCACTCCACTGATCACAGGCCTCCAGTCTGAAAAGCAACCCTCCAACACCACCCTCTGCCTTCTACCTTTGAGCCAGTTCTGTATCCAAATGGCTAGTTCTCCCTGTAGTCCGAGATCTAACCTTGCTAACCAGTCTATCATGAGGAACCTTGTTGAACTCCTGACTGAAGTTCATATAGATCACGTCTACCTCTCTGCCCTCACCGATCCTTTTCATTACATCTTCAAAAACTTAAAAATTCAAGTTTGTGAGACATAATATCCCACACACAAAGCCATGCTGACTATCACTAATCAGTCCTTGCCTTTCCAAATGCATGTAAATCCTTTCCCTCAAGATTCCCTTTAACAGCTTGCCTACCATCAACGTCAGGCTCACCAATCTCTAGTTCCCTGGTTTTTCCTTACCACCTTTCTTAAATAGTGACACCGCGTTAGCCAACCTCCAGTCTTCCAGCATCTCACCTGTGACTATTGATGATACAAATATCTCAACAAGGGGCCCAGCAATCACTTCCCTAGCTTCCCACAGAGTTCTAGGGTACATCTGATCAGGTCCTTGGAAGTCACCCACGTTTATGCATTTCAAGACCACCTCATCTGTCCAGCACCTCCTCATCTGTCATACGGACATTTTTCAAGATTTCACCATCTATTTCCCAATATTCATGGAATGCCCTGCCAGTAGCAGTGGTGGACTCTCCCTCTTTATGGGCATTTAAACGGGCATTGGATAGGCATATGGAGGATAGTGGGCTAGTGTAGGTTAGGTGGGCTTGGATCGGCGCAACATCGAGGGCCAAAGGGCCTGTACTGCGCTGTATTCTTCTATGTTCTATGTTCTATGTTCTATTCTATATCTTCTATGTCCTTCCCCACAGTAAACACTGATGCAAAATACTCATTTAAAGTCTCCCCCCTGTCCTGTTGTTCCGTGCAGAGGCTGACTTGCTGATCTTTAAAGGGCCCTACTCTCTCCCGAATTACCCTTTTGTCCTTTATTATTTATAAAACCTGAGCTTCTCTGTTTTATTGAATTTGTCTTTGCCAAGGGTGTGTTTATGCGATGTTATTATATTGAAACAGTTAATTAGCAGTAGTTAATATACATGTTATTTTATAAGCATTTCGATGGAGTTACAATTAAGGCAATTCTTTTCATTTCATTTTGTCTATATTTTAACTGTACTGTAAAAATACTGTGTTTTGCTTAAAGTCAAATAGTTTGTCCAATTGAACAGCATCTGGAACACAACACCTGACACTGAACCTTGAAAATATGAAAAAGTTAGGGTCTGGACAATCTTCTTACTATATTTTGAGGAGATTTGGTCCAGTCAATATTATTGAAACACTCATTAAAACTCTTCTTTTGCCAAGCTTTTAATCATCTGACCTAATATCTCCTTATGTGGCTCTGTGTCAAATTTTGGGTAATACCACCCTGTGAAGTGCCTGGGGGCAGTTCATGTGTTAGAAGAGCTGTGTGGATATAAGTCACCAAAAGAATCATTTATCGGTCATACTATGGTCAATGTTTCTATTTGCAAGCCCAGAAACTGTTTCTGGCAAGATACTTAAGTAGATTATTGTACTCATTTGATGGGCACCTGTATCTAATTTAACCAAATGACAAATTGCATGAGCTTACTCAAAAACAGACGTATCTGCCAAGTCATGTGCTGCTGTGTTGTGGTGAGGACTATTTCATTCCATCGCTGGTTTCCCTCCACATCTATTGCATTCTTTCTGTTAGCCTAATTATTTTAAATGTGTCCATATTTCACAGAGGAGCTATCCAAGGGAGTTTGGGGACTTGTTCAGGGATGGGGATGGCGACTCATGTATCCTGAGTGCCTGATTGCAAATGATGCTCTACAATGTTTTTAGTGTGGTTGAAATTTTGCAAATCAATGCTTGCGCACATCTGGCGATGGTTCACCAGAAAGCTTGTCCATTGCGAACCAATTAAGTGGAGGAGAAAAGTCAAACATATTAACCTCTGATCTATGGAAGAAAAACTTAAGTGATGCACGTTGTGTTTCTATAACACATACATCCCAGGTGACATTACAACCATTTTTTGCAGTTGATAATTGTATTTTGTAACACTGTAAGATTGTCTTTTAAACAAAACTAATTGCCCGTACTTTTGTCTGAAAATAATCTTTTGCCTGGAAACACAGACTGCTCTATGCACAATACAGGATCGAATTAACAATGAGAACTGTGTTTTAAGAAGTGAACACAACATTACTCATTGCCTCCAATTCAACAAGATCAGTGGCATGGAAAAAAGGCCCTTTAATGGTTTATTTAGCAAATCACTGCGGCTGAATGTTCCGTAAATTTGTTCATCAATCATTGCTGAGTAAGTTAACCTCATTTAGGACAATGTTAGGGCAAGTTGCAGATAATATAAAATGTTAGGACTAATAGAGGTTCATATAAAATATTAGCGCTACTTGCGGATCATAAGAAATGTTAGGCGAGCTGCAGATCATATACAATATTAAGGCTAGATTCAGATCATATAAAATGATAGAACTAGTTGGCAATCATATCAAATATTAGGGCGAGTTGTGGATCATATACAACATTCGGGCTAGTTGCAGACCATATAAACTGTTAGGGCTAGCTGCAGATCATATAAAATATTAGGGCTGGTTGAGGATCATATGAAATGTTATGGCGAGTTGCAGATCATGCAAAGTGTGAGGGCTATTTGACAATTATGTAAAACGTTGAGAATCATATTAAATGTTCGGGCTTGTTTCAGATCATGTAAAATGTTAGGGCCAGTTGCGGATTATATAAAATGTTAAGGCTAGTTTTAGATCATATGAAATGTTAGGGCTAGTTGAGGATCATACAAAATGTGTGTGATAGTTACAGATCATGTAAACTGTTAGGGCTGGTTGGGGATTATATAAAATGTTCGGGCTCGTGGAAGAACATATAAAATGTTAGGACTAGTTGCAGAGGATATCAAATGTTAGAGCTAGTTAGGGATCATATAAAATGGTCGGGCTAGTTGAGGGTTATATGAAATGTTAGGGCTAGTTGAGGATCATATAAAATGTTTGGATTAGTTGAGGTTCATATAAAATGTTAGGGCTAGTTGAGGATTATATAAAATGTTAGGACTAGTTGCAGATCTTACAGAGTCATAGAGATGTACAGCATGAAAACAGACCCTTCAGTCCAACTTATCCATGCCGACAAGATATCCCAACCCAATCTAGTCCCACCTGCCAGCACGTGGTTCATATCACTCCAAACTCTTCCTATTCATATACCCATCCCAATGCCTTTTAAATGTTGCAATTGTATTAGCCTCCACCACTTCCTCTGGCAGTTCATTCCATACATATACCACTTTCTGAGTGAAAGGTTGCCTCTTAGGAATCTTTTATATCTTTCCCCTCTCACCCTAAACCTATGCCCTCTCGTTCTGGACTCCCCCACCCCAGGGAAAAGATTTTGTCTATTTACCCTATCCATGCCCCTCATGATTTTATAAACCTCTGTAAGGTCTCCCCTCAGCCTCCAATGCTCCAGGATAAACAGCCCCAGCCTATTCAACCTCTCCCTGTAACTCAAATCCTCCAATCCTGGCAACATCCTTGTAAATCTTTTCTGAACCCTTTCAAGTTTCATCACATCTTTCCGATAGGAAGGAGATCAGAATTGCACGCAATATTCCAACAGTGGCCTAACTAATGTCCTGTACAGGTGCAACATGACCTCCCAACTCCTGTACTCAATACTCTGACCAATAAAGGAAAGCATACTAAACACCTTCTTCACTATCCTTTCTACCTGCGACTCCATTTTCAAGGAGCTATGAACCTGCACTCCAAGGTCTCTTTGTGCAGCAACACTCCCTAGGACCTTACCATTAAGTGTATAAGTCCTGCTAAGATTTGCTTTCCCAAAATGCAGCACCTCATATTTATCTAAATGAAACTCCATCTGCTGCTTCTCAGCCCATTGGCCCATCTAATCAAGATCCCGTTGTAATCTGAGGTAACCTTCTTCACTGTCCACTACACCTCCAATTTTGGTGTCATCTGCAAACTTACTAACTATACCTCTTATGCTCACATCCAAATCATTTATATAAATGATGAAAAGTAGTGAACCCAGCACTGATCCTTGTGGCACTCCACTGGTCACAGGCCTCCAGTCTGAAAAACAACCCTCCACCACCACCCTCTGTCTTCTACCTTTGAGCCAGTTCTGTATCCAAATGGCGAGTTTTCCTTGTATTCCATGAGATCTAACCTTGCTGACCAGTCTCCCATGGGGAACCTTGTTGAATGCCTTACTGAAGCCCATTTAGATCACATCCACTGCTCTGCCCTCGTCAATTCTATTTGCTACTTCTTCAAAGAACTCAATCAAATTTGTGAGACATGACTTCCCACACATAAAGCCACACATAATCCCCAACTAACCCTAACATTTTACATGATCTGTTATGAGCACAAACGTTTTATATGATCTGCATATAAAATGTTAGGTCGAGTTGCTGATTATATAAATTATTAGGGCTAGTCGAGGATCATATAAAATGTTTGGGCGACTTGTAGATCTTATAAAATGTTAAGGCTTAAAAGAGGATCATATAAAATTTTCGGGTCAGTTGCAGATCATGTAAAATGTTCGGGCTAGTTGAGGATTATATGAAATGTTAGGGCATGTTGAGGATCATATAAAATGTTCGAGCTAGTTGCTGATCATATAAAATGTTAGGAGTAGTTGTTAATTATGTGAAATGTTAGGGCATGTTGCAGATCATATAAAATGCTTGGGCTAGTTGAGGATTATATAAAATGTTCGGGCTAGTTGCAGATAATATGAAATGTTTGGACTAGTTGAGGATTATATGAAATGTTAGGGTGAGTTGGGATCATATAAAATGTTAGAGCTAGTTGCAGATCAAATAAAATGTTGGGTCTAGCTGCGAATCATATAACATGTTAAGGAAAGTTGTGTTTCATATAAAAAGTTAGGATTAATTGAGGTTCATCTAAATTGTGAGGGCTTGTGGCAGATCATATAAAATATTTAGACTACTTGACAATCATATACAGAGGAACATCAATGATCCGAATATCAATTATCCGAATTTTGGTTTATTCGAAGGAGGTCTCAAGGTCCCGATAGAATCATTACATCAAAGAGATGATCGCGTCTTTTCCTTACAACGATTAAAAATGAACTTGGCTTACTGAAATGCTGGCGAGAACAGTCCTGGATATCGATGGGAGCCCAGGCACCATTTCCAAATGACTCTCTGTCTGCCCGCCCTCCCTCTCTCTCCCCACATTTTCCCTGGAGTTCTACACAGGCATGTACTCTGAACCTCACCCCCCCCCCTTTTCCCCAGATAATGTGTGTGTGTGTATGTGGACCGGTTTGGGGGTCTTCAGGGGGGTGGAATAGGTGGTGGTCCAAACAAAATAGTGCCTGTGCATCTCATTCAGATAATCGAGGTTCCTCTGTAAACTCTTCGGTCAGTTTACAGGTCATAGAAAATGTTAGGGCTAGGTTGCAGATCATAAAAAATAGAGTCATAGAGTTGCAGAGATGTACAGCACGGAAACAGACCCTTCGGTCCAAACCGTCCATGCCAACCAGATATCCCAACCCAATCTAGTCCCTCCTGCCAGCACCCGGCCCATATCCCTCCAAACCCTTCCTATTCATATACCCCTCCAGATGCCTTTTAAGTGTTGCAATTGTACCAGCCTCCACCACATCCTCTGGCAGCTCATTCCATTTACATACCACCCTCTGCATGAAAAAGTTGCCCCTTAGGTCTCTTTTGTATCTTTCCCCTCTCACTAACACCAACACGAACAGAATACTACTGAGATCACAGTGGTATCATTGATGACCCCAGAGTTTTGAGTACCTATCCATTAATCTTATCACCATATCAGTCTCATTCTCCTTTGTGACACAGTTTGACCAAACTTTTAGTCAGCCAATGTGTTCCCATCCTGATGGAAGGTTTATGCCAGAAACATCAACTCTCCTGCTCCTTGAATGCTGCCTGACCGGCTGTGCTTTTCCAGCGCCACACTTTTTGATTCTGACTCTCCAGCATCTGCAGTCCTCCCTTTCTCCTATATGGTGTCAGACAATAAAGCGAATTTAATTCAATTCAATTCAAATTGGTCCAAATGTGCTCCAGTGTAACACCATGGAACATTTTACTGCATAAATGGTTAAATGGTGCTCTATAAATGAATGTTGTTGTTGCAGGTGTATAGTTCTACAGCCTGTGGCAGTGATGCTGAGGTCAATATAGATATCTAGCTTTCTGAACTTCCATGCTCATCTTGTGTGGTACCTGGCTACAAGAGCTATGCTGTTGAAAAGCAGATAGTCAAGTGTCAGTCTGAGGAGAATTTGTCATTATTCAGGTTTGCGCATTGGCTGGAGGAGGAACCTGCGAAACTGCACTGCAGTGTCAGCCTGTATTAGGAAGTCAGCTTCCTGATGGGACTGGAAGCCAAATAGGACTAAGGCCAACTGAACTAAAAGGGGAATAATTATCATAATGTTTAATATCATCATAAATACATTCCTAACAATTGCGTGTTTATGATTTCACTATGTGTGAATGTGTAATCTTCTGTTTTTAATTGCTGATCCATGATATAAAAAACTCTGTCACCCTATCAGTGTGGGTCGAAGCCCAGAATGCCCACCGTCCAACTGCAGGAGTAGGAAAGTATTTCGTCCTGATGTCCCAGACACCATGGCTCCATGGATCAGATAGTGTTTTCACTGCCCATCCCTTCTGCACATTCATGAATGGATCTGCTTTTAATTTAGTAGCAACAGGACAAGGAATCCAGGTGTCAGCTGCAATTAATAACAATTGATGGGGCTGGAAAGGAAAATAAGATTATTTTATGTGATAGAGATAGACAGAGCCTTAGGTCTCTGGCAGCAGTATGTTTGGTTTTGCAGTCCCTGATAGATTGCTTTCTGCTTGTTTTGGACAAAATAATCCTGACTGTGAAAGAGGCATGAATGCTTTGGCTTCGGATTCACCTGAACAGCTACCCAAGAAAATCTGTGGTGTTAACAGATAAGACCACAACCGAAGATCAGTGGAGGCTGCTGCCTTTTTAATTCAATTCCTCTCTGCATTTAAAAGCTACAAGACATGAAACTCTGCAGTTACACACACTTTTTCCTTTTTAATTGTTACCTGTTTCATGGTTTTCTTTGTAAGAAATGTCACTTAATATCCGAGTTGGTGAGTTTATATATGTATAGAAATATAATGTAAGAAATGCACAAATGTAAAATTGAAAGAAATAGGGTACAGTGAAAAAGGGAGGAAAAAAAAGATAAAAATGAAAGTTGCAGAAAACTAATATCATTTTGGGAAGGTGAGGTGTGCAAGAAAAAAGCATAACTTGCCTCCCTTCTACTCCAACCACTGTAATGTTAATTATATGCATCGGTGTGTGAGAAACAAAAGTTCACTCACTTTAATAATTTCAGTCCGAGACCAAATATCTGAAACAGAGTCGTTTATTTGTACACTTGCAAGTGGGTGCCATGTCTAATTGCCAGGTAAGGCAATGACAAATGCACAGTAAACCCCAACAAACTCTCGCAATTTATACAGTTTTTTCCCATATGTTTTCCTTATTCCATTGTTTATTCCCTGCTTCGCTTAAGTCACTCATTTCCTTAAGACTGATCCCACAACTTCTGTTTATCTAGCCTTGTCAGTGACAAATGTCTATCTCTGCCTCCTATAAGGGTGTTTGACGTCATCCCATCCTTTGCTTACCATTATCTGCTCCCTCCATCTGCGCTGCCCCTCACAACATCTTATCACTAAGCCCTTTTAATTGGGGTTTGTTCCTGTGTCTCTGTACAAGTGGGGAAACAGATGTTTTTCCTGTTTGCCCATACATCCACCATTGTTCTGTAATCACGTCGCATGCTAACATACCATTTTCTTTAACGGATGATATGTTTCCTCATTCCCGCTCTGTATCAGAATTTATAGTTGCAGAAATAACATTAATTCATTTATATCCCACAGGTGGCTATTGGTTTATTTCACTCAGTGCTCTATTCTAATCAGGCCAAAACCAGAGACTGTAAATATGAGATTGCTGTCACTTCTGTCACTGCTGGAGTGGGGAACTGGGGAAGTGGACAACAAGACTGGGAAGTTGGCACTAACTCCTATTTCAGGCATGTGCTCGGTTTCTCTGACTGCTCTGGTCATCATAATGAAATGAAACCTGCAACCCATTCCAAAAGATGAAAGATGTAACAACAGTCTAGGTTTGTTCAATATATCATTTCAGTTGCATGACACTGCAACCTTTTGCTATAAATTCTGCGTCTTATGGTTCTGCTCTACAACCACCTGATAAAGGAGCTGCGCTCCGAAAGCTAGTGCTTCCAAATAAACCCGTTGGACTATAACCTGGTGTTGTGTGATTTTAACTTTGCCATCACCGGCTCCTCCACATCCTGGCCATGATTGTTCATCTTGACATCTCCAGCACCTTCCCATAAACTGCCCCCTCCCCCCCCTCCGACGTTTACATCCAATTTTATGTTTAACTTGATTTGGCGTTGCTTTTGCAAACATAAGAAACCGAATGTGGATATCATGGCACTGAAGAATCCAACAGATATTTATCACAATAAACTATTGTGTACAGATATATAGTCATCCAGCACTTCCATGTCTGAGTTAACATTAAGCTATTACCTTGCAGCAGAGGAGCACAGTTCCAATAGAGAGTCATACTTTGAGTGATCCCAGATCTGATGGAGTCTGAGATCTTTACACCGAAAGGACCTATGGCATAATAGCACCAGGATCAGTAATGCTTTTATATAGTCTGGGCTAATTTGAATTCCAGAAATCCTTGCTGGGGCCAAGTATTTATATTTGAATTAATACCTTGTACTCTTTCTCAAGTGCAATTTTGCTCATTCTCTACCTTTTTGTTTGTCGTGTTATTTCTTCATTCTCCTCTGTCTTTGAAGAAGAAAGCCCTGTGCCTTGGAATGTTGGAAAATTGGTTGCTCGGCAAAGGTGTTCACATTTGCCTTCTAAACATAAGTTGTCCTGGGGCTGTCAGTCCCATTTCCTTTGGTGTTACATGAAAATGCAGCAGTGCAATGTGAATATCTTGCTTTGTTGCTCAATAGTTAATGATCATTGATATGATAGTATGCTCTATATATTCTGCGAGACCACTTGAACAGGGATAGTGGGGCAACAATATGGTCACTGCCCACACAGTACACACATATCAAAATGGTTTTCAAATGAACTGCATTTCATTATCAATTTCTGGACACCAAATAAATTAATAATATCTCTCCATGTATCAACAATGTTCACAAAAATGAGTTGCCAAATGATCAAATAATGGGAAATGTATAGGCGTTATCCATCACAGAGATGTACTCTTTCCTATGGACTGTAAATAAGTTGTTGTCAAAGAGTGTGGTGATGGAAAAGCACAGCAGATCATGCAGCATCCGAGGAGCAGAAGAATTAATGTTTCGGGCACAAGCCTTTCATCAGGAAAACCTGCTGTGCTTTTCCAGCACCACAGTCTTGACTCTAATCTCCAGTATCTGCAGTATTCACTTTCGCCTTGTAAATAGGTTGTGTCTACTTCCATCCAAGGAGTGGGAAGCACAGTGTTTGGATGTAGACGACCTCTCTACTGCTGTTTTTGACATGCTCAGCATACCTCACATACATTTACGAGTGATTGTGTATCCAGATTCATCCCTGCCCACCACACAGATTCATGTACTCGTATTGTGTGTACAAAACCCCATGTATCCTTGTTATAACATGGACATGGTATTTTGGCCAGTGCTTTAGATATTGGGAATTATTTGCTCTTGAAAATAACTTGTCGTAACGTACCAAGTTCGTCTGTGTGTGGCCCAAATCAACTGATCTTCTGATGTACTTCTTTAACACTGTTAAGCCACCTGTGGATAATGATCTTTTGCAACTTTGGCAGTTACCAGTTGCAGTTAGCTCTGGCTACAGTGTAAGAGATCCATCTTGAGAATCTCTTCAACTTGGTAGTCTACAGTATCAATATGGTGATCAAGAGGAATATCTTGGTCATTGTGTGTTGGGTCATGTACGTAGTGTGTCAGACATAATCATCCTGGTACCTGGCTTATGCCTTACTTCAAAGTCATATCCTTGGAGATTATTGAATGATTCCTGTAGATGGAAAAAGTTCTAACAGGACTAGACCGGCTAAACACAGTAACGATATTCCTGATGACAAGGGAGCCCAGAACCAGGGATCACAGTCTATGGATTTGGGATAGGCCATTTAGTACTGTGGTGAGGAGAGATTTCTTCACTCAGAGAGTGGGGAGCCCGTGGAACTTTCTGCCACAGAAAGCAGTTGAGGCCAAAACATTGAATGTTTTCAAGAAGCAGTTGAATCAGGTGTACCCTCAAACTCTGTGAGATGCTAGGCAAGTGATAGCTGGGCTCTTTGCTGAGACATTTGGATCATTGATAGTTACAGGTGAGGTGCTGGAAGACTGGACATTGGCTAATGTGGTGCCACTGTTTAAGAAAGGTGGTAAGGAAAAGCCAGGGAGCTATAGACCAGTGAGCCTAACATCAGTGGTGGGCAAGTTGTTGGAGGGAATCCCAAGTGACAGGATTTACATGTGTTTGGAAAGGCAAAGACTGATTAGGGATAGTCAACATGGCTCTCTGTGTGGGAAATCATGTCTCACTAACTTGATTGAGTTTTTTGAAGAAGTAACAAAGAGGAATGATGAAGGCAGAGCTGTGGACGCGATCTATATGGACTTGGTTAAAAATCACACAACACCAGGTTATAGTCCAACAGGTTTAATTGGAAGCACACTAGCCTTCGGAGCGACACTCCTTCATCAGGTGATATTGGAGGGCTCAATCCTAACAGAATTTATAGCAAAAATTTACAGTGTGATGTAACTGAAATTATACATTGAAAAATTGATTGTCTGTTAAGCCTTTCATCTGTTAGAATACAGTGATAGTTTCACTTCTTTCATGTGTAAATCACAAAACCTTTTTTTAAAAAAGTTTTTTAAAAGTTTTTTTAAAAAGTCCATATATGGACTTGACTAAGGCATTTGACAAGGTTACTCATGGTAGACTGGTGAGCAAGGTTAGGTCTCATGGAATATAGGGAGAACTCGCCATTTGGACACAGAATTGGCTCAAAGGTACAAGACAGAGGGTGGTGGTGGAGGGTTGTTTTTCAGACTGGAGACCTGTGTCTAGTACTGTGCCACAAGGATTGGTGCTGGGGTCGCTGCTTTACGTCACTTATGTAAATAATTTGTTTGTGAGCATAGGAGTTATAGGTTTGCAGATAACACTAAAATTGGAAGTGTAGTGGACAGCAAAGAAGGTTACCTCAGATTATAAGGGTATCTTGGCCAATGGGCAGAGGAGTGGCAGATGAGGTTTAATTTAGATAAATGTGCGGTGCTGCATTTTGGGAAAGCAAATCTTAGCAGGACTTATACACTTAATGCTAAGTTCCGAGGGAGTGTTGCTGAACAAAGAGACCTTGGAGTGCAGGTTCATAGCTCCTTGAAAGTAGAGACACAGGCAGATAGGATAGTGAAAAAGACGTTTGGTATGCTTTCCTTTATTGGTCAGAGCACTGAGTACAGGAGTTGGGAGGTCATGTTATGGCTCTACAGGACATTGGTTAGGCCACTGTTGGAATATTGTGTGCAATTCTGGTCTACCTGCTAGAGGAAGGATATTGTGAAACTTGAAAGGGTTGAGAGAAGATTTACAAGGATGTTGCCAGGGATGGAGGGTTTGAGCTATACAGAGAGACTTAATGGACCAGGGCTATTTTCCCTGGAGCGTCAGAGGCTGACGGGCGACCTTATAGAGGTTTATAAAATCATGAGGGGCATGGATAGGCTAAATAGACAAAGTCGTTTCCCTGAGGTGGGAGAGTCCAAAACTAGAGGGCACAGGTTTAGGGTGAGAGGGGACAGATTTATAAGGGACCTGAGGGGCAACTTTTTCATGCAGAGGGTGGTACATGTATGGAATGAGCTGTCAGAGGAAGTGGTGGAGGCTAGTACAATTTCAACATTTAAAAGACATTTGGATGGGTATATGAATAGGAAGGGTTTGGAGGGATATGGGCTGGGTGCTGGCAAATGGGATCAGATTTATTTCGGATATCTGGTCAGCATGGACAAGTTGGACCAAAGTGTCTGTTTCCATGTTCGGATAAGTGATTACTTGGATAATTGATTTGAGCTTAAACAAAGGGGAGCCATACAGATCTAATACTGTGGTCTACCAGAGAGTTTGTTTAAATCTATAATTTTGAGTCTGCTATTTAAGCAAGCCAATCTTTGCATTCTGCAAATTGCAGGTTAAACTCAGAAGGACTAAACCCTTCCCATCACATAAATAGATGAAATCCTAGCATTAAGCAAGGTCCCAAACAGCTTCCACAATCACAAGAGCGTTTGTCAGTTTCTCACTGAACTCAGTGTCAGGATAGAAAGACAGAAGCATTGCCTCATGCATGTGTTTATTTTCTCTGCCGTTTTTGTTCATGATCGGCCCGGTAAAGTGACGGGAATAAAGCACTTACTTTTGCAAAGGGCTGTGTAACTAACCTTTACGTTAAGATGAATCCAGTTTCTGTTGCTTCAGGTGCTTGTGTATTTTTGTGTTTCAGCATTTTCACATATTCTTCAGTACAGGTAATCTGAATACACTTACCTCTTTGATGTAATGTTTTTATGAGACCTTGAGATCTTATTTGGATAATCTAAAATTTGGATAATTGATATTCGGATTACCGAGGTTCCTCTGTAAAGTTAAAAATCTCTGTGATTCGACATAGCTCTTAGTACAAAAGGGATCAAACTGTATGGAAACAGGGTAGTGAGTTGGATGATCAGATATTTACTGGGGATTCTTACATGTAACTGATCATTAGACCCTTGAAGGTGCTGTCCATGTGATCTTAGATTTAGTTTGTCTTTGAGAAACTTCCAGATTTTTTCTGGCTCTGTCTGATTGTCCATGTGAAGACCAGATGTGTTAAGTATGTAAAACTCCTATTTGCCAAGCAAGGTTTTTCAGATCTCTGCCTAAGATCATCTATCACTCGGGGGTCTGTAAATTGAACTGCATATATTGTTTGAATAATGGCATTTTAGTAAAGGTTTCACTGCTTGGCCAATCCATAATGAAGTTTCTGCCATCGATGATTCTATCACATGTTGCACTGTACCATCTTAAGTAGTGTGCATTTTGATTCTGAATTTGTGTCAGTTTTAATAATAAGCTGCTCCTTCTTTTAGCTCAAAGCTGCTGTTGTTAAAAACAGTTACTTAGGTATCACCTGTCAGTGATGGTATCAGGAATAAGCCTCTTAAAGGTGCCACATACCATAACCATGCTGCTTCCCACATAGTCTCTGCCCCTGCTGCTGCCCCGTGGGAGGCAGCCTATGAGAAAATTGGCAGGAAATGGACAAGCAGGCCCAGGGGGAATCTGGAATGCAAAGAGAGATGACAAGGTGCTGTAGGGTGGTATGCCCTAAGGGGGCAATGTAGGGTTGAGGATGGATGGCGGGACATTAGTGCAGTGTTGTGTTTTGAAGTAAACAGCTGCATGGGATTTCACTGCCATTGACACAACACACACCAACACGGTTTCAGTGCATTTGCAAGAAGTGCTCCCCCTAGGGGTGGTTCACAAATGAAGCTTTTCACTGTGTCTCAGGACACGTCAATAAATTCAATTCAATTCAATTCCATTCATTTTGAAATACAGAGGAACCTCGATAACCTGAATGAGTCAGGTATTTTGTTCGGATAAGTGATTACTTGGATAATTGATTTGAGCTTAAACAAAGGGGAGCCATACAGATCTAATACTGTGGTCTACCAGAGAGTTTGTTTAAATCTATAATTTTGAGTCTGCTATTTAAGCAAGCCAATCTTTGCATTCTGCAAATTGCAGGTTAAACTCAGAAGGACTAAACCCTTCCCATCACATAAATAGATGAAATCCTAGCATTAAGCAAGGTCCCAAACAGCTTCCACAATCACAAGAGCGTTTGTCAGTTTCTCACTGAACTCAGTGTCAGGATAGAAAGACAGAAGCATTGCCTTGTGCATGTGTTTATTTTCTCTGCCGTTTTTGTTCATGATCGGCCCGGTAAAGTGACGGGAATAAAGCACTTACTTTTGCAAAGGGCTGTGTAACTAACCTTTACGTTAAGATGAATCCAGTTTCTGTTGCTTCAGGTGCTTGTGTATTTTTGTGTTTCAGCATTTTCACATATTCTTCAGTACAGGTAATCTGAATACACTTACCTCTTTGATGTAATGTTTTTATGAGACCTTGAGATCTTATTTGGATAATCTAAAATTTGGATAATTGATATTCGGATTACCGAGGTTCCTCTGTAAAGTTAAAAATCACACAATACCAGGTTATAGTCCAACAGGTTTATATGGAAGCACTAGCTTTCGGAGCGCTGCTCCTTCATCAGGAGGCTGCCTCAGGTAGCCACAACCACCTGATGAAGGAGCGGCGCTCTGAAAGCTAGTGCTTCCAAATAAACCTGTTGGACCATAACCTGGTGTTGTGTGATTTTTAACTTTGTCCACCCCAGTCCAACACCAGCATCTCCATATCATTTTGCAATAGTCACAAATAAAGTCCGTACATTATTCGGGAGCTGTGTCTATATCCAGAATGAGAAAATCATGACCATCAAGGAGTTGTTGAGTCAAGCAGCATAGATGCATTCATGAAAAAGTCGGGTAAGCATATCAGTGAGACTGAGCATGCAGATATGTTCATAGGGTTAGGTGAAATACAGAAACATAGACAATGGGAGCAAGAGTAGGCCATTCAGCCCTTTGAGCCTGCTCCACCATCCAATATGATTATGGCTAACCATCCAACTCAGTCCCTTGTTTCCTCTTTCCTCCCATATTATTTTATTCCATTAGCACTCTCAACTATATCTAATTCCTTCAATTTTTTTGGCCTCAGCTGTTTTGTGTGGCAGAGAATTCGACAATCTCCCCACTTTCTGGCTGAAGAGGACCTTAAGAGAAACATAAGCACCAGCATGGATAAGTTGAGCTGAATGGACTGTTTCTGTATATATAGGCTTGGGGGTAACTTCATGGAATGAGTGGTGATATCAGGCATAAAACAATTCCAATCACTCGACTGAAAGGAGGGCATTTTGTATAAAATGAACACCTGGCCAATAAAAGCCACAAACAGTAACAGTAAGTTTTCAAAGAAGCAAGCACAGAAATTGCTGGAGAAGCTCAGCAGGTGGGCAGCATCTGTGGAGAGAGGACAGAATTTCGAATCCAGTATGACTCCTCGTCAGAATTTCAGACCTCAGAATATTTACAAAGAAGAATCGTACTGGGCTCAAACTCTATTTCTCACTGTACTGATACTGCCATACCCGCTGAGTGGGTCTAGCAATTTCTCTTGTTGTATCTCGGGTCAGTTTAGCACAGTTAGCTGGACAGTAGGCTTGCGAAACAGTGTGGTGCCAATCACCAACTGTGGTTACCATGAAGATTCTCTTTCTGAACCTTTTCCTCTTGCCTTAAGTACAGTGGCCCTTTGGTTAAATCACCACAAGTCACGTCTCTCTCTAATGAGAGGGTAGCCCCATGGTCTGAGAAGACTACGGTGACACAACGGCAGTTTTGTTTCAGATTTCCAGCATCCACAGTATTTCGACTTTGTTCAAGTTTTCAAAGAATATCCATGGCTTTGGATCAGTGATATCATTTCTGGTACCAGTTAAGAAATCAGTATGAATCCAAACTGCTACAGATAATGCAATGAAATTTTAAAATTATTATTATCGCTGGCTGGCCATCATTTATTGCCTGTCCCCAGCTGCCCTTGAGAAGGCAGGGATGAACTGCTTTCTTGAACCGCTACAGTCCATGTGGTGTAGGTTGAGCCACAATGTCCTTAGGGAGGGAATTCCAGCAACAGTGATGGAATGATGATATATTTCCAACTCAGGATGAAACTTGTTTACAAGTACTGAAGCATACAAAAGCTTGGACTTGAATCCAGCATGAGCAAGTTAGGGTTCGAATGATAGCTGAGAGCGTCATGCCAAGTTCTTGTTCAAGTTCAGCTCTGATCTCCAGCATCTGCAGTCCTCACTTTCTCTCAAGTTCTTGTTCCCTCTGCTGACATTTTGCTGACCTTAATAACAAACAGGCACAGGAGATGGATACCTGTCTCAGGCAGCTGGGGTACTATTTTACACTGAAACCTTACAGCCCAATGATGCAACTGATGTTGTGAGATAGACTGTCCCTCAAAAACAAAACTCACCCAACCACTAAACTTGGCTGGACTCAGTCGAGCGGCCAGTTGAGGACTCGGTAACTATTATCAACTGCCCTCCCATAATCACGGGTTTGTATGAAGTTTAAAGAGCACACATCATGCACATGTTTGACATTCTAAGGGAACACTGAAACATGGCAGCTTTGTTCTAATTGGTCAGGCTGTTGCCATAGGAATGCAGTCATTTGTGTTTCCTTTCATAGAGTCATAGAGATGTACAACATGGAAACAGACCCTTTGAGCCAACCAGTTCATGCCAACCAGATATTCCCAACCCAATCTAGTCCCACCTGCCAGTACCTGGCCCACATCCCTCCAAACCCTTCCTATTCATATACCCATCCAAATGCCTCTTAAATTTTGCAATTATACCAGCATCCATCACATCCTCTGGCAGCTGATGCCATACACGTACCATCCAGTGCATGAAAAAGTTACCCCGTAGGTCTCTTTTATATCTTTCCCCTCTCACCCTAAACTTATGCCCTCTCGTTCTGGACTCCCTGACCCCAGGGAAAAGACTTTGTCTATTTGTCCTATCCATGCCCCTCATAATTTTGTAAACCTCTAAAAGGTCACTCCTCAGCCTCCGACGCTCCAGGGAAAACAGCCCCAGCCTGTTCAGCCTCTCCCTATAGCTCAGATCCTCCAACCCTGGCAACATCCTTGTAAATCTTTTCTGAACCCTTTCAAGTTTCGCATCATCTATCCAATAGGAAGAGGACCAGAATTGCATGCAATATTCCAACAGTGGCCCAACCAATGACCTGTACAGCCGCAACAAGACATCTCAACTCCTGTATTCCATGCTCTGACCAATAAAGGAAAGCATAACAAATATGCCTTCTTCACTATCCTATCTACCTGCGACTCCACTTTCAAGGAGCTATGAAGTTGCACTCCAAAGTCTCTTTGTTCAGCAACACTCCCTAGGACCTTACCATTAAGTGTATAAGTCCTGCTAAGATTTGCTTTCCCAAAATGCAGCACCTCGCATTTATCCGAATTAAACTCCATCTGCCACTTCTCAGCCCATTGGCCCATCTGATCAAGAACCTGTTGTAATCTGAGGTAACCCTCTTCGCTGTCCACTACATCTCCAATTTTGGTGTCATCTGCAAACTTACTAACTATACCTCTTACACTTGCATCCAAATCATTTATATAAATGACAAAAAGAAGAGGATCCGGCACCGATCCTTGTGGCACTCCACTGGTCAGAGGCCTCCAGTCTGAAAAACAACCCTCCACCACCACCCTCTGTCTTCTACCTTTGAGCCAGTTCTGTATCCAAATGGCATGTTCTCCCTCTATTCTGTGAGATCTAACTTTGCTAATCAGTGTCCCATGGGGGAACCTTGTCGAACGCCTTACTGAAGTCCATATAGATCACATCTACCGCTCTGCCCTCATCAATCCTCTTTGTTACTTCTTCAAAATACTCAATCAAGTTTCTGAGACATGATTTCCCGCGCACAAAGCCATGTTGACTATCCCTAATCAGTCCTTGTCTTCACAAATACATATACATCCTGTCTCTCAGGATTCCCTCTAACAACTTGCTCACCACTGACGTCAGGCTCACTGGTCTATAGTTCCCTGGCTTGTCCTTACCATCCTTCTTAAACAGTGCCACCACATTAGCCAACCTCCAGTCTTCCGGCACCTCACCTGTGACTATCGATGATACAAATAACTCAGCAAGAGACCCAGCAATTATTTCCCTAGCTTCCCACAGATTTCTAGGGTACACCTGATCAGGTCCTGAGGATTTTACCACCTTTATGCGTTTCAAGACATCCAGCATTCCCTCCTCTGTAATATGGACATTTTGCAAGGTGTCACCATCTATTTCCCTACATTCTATATCTTCCATATACTTTTCCACAGTAAATACTGATGCAAAATATTTGTTTAGTATGCTTTCCTTCTGAATAATTCGGACCCACTCCATGTATTTTCTACATTCAAACTGGTTGTAGGTTTCTACCCAGCCTGCTTTTAGACAATCTCCATGAGATGCTTAAAATTAATGAATAACATCAGGAAACCAGGACAATGGTGTAAGGAATAGGATGGGGAGGACTGGTTAGAGAAAAAAATGCAATTGGGGCTCTTTGTAAGTTTTAAGATTCCACGCCTTGCTAAAGAAGGCAAGAAGTTGAAGCTTTCCTCTTGTATGCATCATAGCTATGACACAAGCACCAGATTTAAACAGAGGGACACCTTTTATTTCCAGATATAGAGTAGACCACTTCGTACTTAGATTAGGAAATAATAGCGAACCTTGTGAATTTGTTACCACTGAAGGTTGTGGAGGTCAAGTCACTGAGGATATTGAAGAAAGAGACAGATAAACTGTTAGATTTTAAAAGCATCAAGGGATGTGGGGTGGGGAGAAAGCTGGAATATGGCATTGAGATGGAGAAGACACTATGGTCATACTGGATGGTGAAGCAAGTTCAATGGGCCAAATAGCCAAATCCTACTCTTAACTTCTATGTTTTTATATTTATGCAGCATGAGAAGAGGGTGCTGAATGGTTGGGTGATCACTGCATGGAGATATGGCTCAAACAATTATCTGTCAACTTTAATTCTCTGAGCATGCTGAACCATTGAAACACTTGACATAGTAGAAAAATATTTCTTTCTGAGCAATGTGGGTAGTGGAGATATAACATGACAACTTAATGGTTTCAACTCAGTGTTAGCTCAGCCAAGGTGATTCAATTGACTCCAATGTTCCACATGAAAAAATAGAAAATCAGCAAGCGATCCCATTTTTTAATCATCTACAGGGCTCATTGTTGGCTGGCCAGTATATGCGTAAAGCTTGGAATAAGACAAGTCAGTTTTAGTTGTGATTTATCTCAACAGTTTCTTTTCACAAGGAGAATGCTTTAAAGCCTTCCTAAGCCTCTCTGCCTCTGTCCCCTCTTTAACATGCTTCCTAAAATCTACATCTTTGAACAAGTTTACAGTCAAGTATCCTATTGTTGGTGTCATTCTTTTGATAACACTCCCATGTAACAGTTCAAGACATTTCACTATGTTAAATGTCCTCTGTCAATCCAAGTTTTTGTTCCCAAGAACTGGATGGCTGTCAGTGTCACTGGCATTGTAGCTCAAGAGAGGCAGCGTTGTCAAGGAAAGATGTGCAGTAATGTGGAGGATTGACTCCACAGAGAAATGATGCCTTCTGAGGAAGGGTCACTCGATTTCTTGATTAACTCTGATTTCTCTCCGCAGATGCTGCCAGCCCGACTGAGCTTTTGCAGCAATCTCTGCTTTTGTTTCTGATTTATAGCCTCCGCAGTTCTTTCGGTTTTTATTTCCCATTTCTATTTTGCTGTATTAAGTGCTTTAATTTGGAAAGCCAGCTGCTGAAGGATAGAACTGGAGCCAATCTTTACACTTTTTTTGTTGACATTTATTTACAGAGCTACACTTTAGAATCAAGCACCTCCAAACTCAACAACTACAGGATCAGTGCTGCTGGAAAAGCACAGCAGGTCAGGCAGCATCTGAAGAGCAGGAAAATCGACGTTTCGGGTAAAAGCCCTTCATCAGGATTCCTGATGAAAGGCTTTTGCCTGAAACGTTGATTTTCCTGCTCCTCGGATGCTGCCTGACCTGCTGTGCTTTTCCAGCACCACTCTAATCTTGATTGTGATCTCCAGCATCTCCAGTCACTTCTGCCCAACTCCAGTATCAGTCTGTATCTTATTGCAAAGGATACAGGGGAATCGCCATTTAATGCCCACTGTCTTCAAAGAATTAGTTGCAACTAATATACAATTAATACAAGGCATTGCTTCAAGAATGGAGTTCAGGAGGTAGATTGCTAGAAACATTCAGTTGCATTTTGTTCAGCCCAGTCATGTTCAGCTTGGTTGCTCTCCAAGGTAGCTCATGCTCTATTATTGAATTACATTTTTAAACTGGCAGATTTTGAATTTGTAGAAAGAGAGATTTGCATTGATATAGCACCTGGCATGACCTCAGGACATCTCAAAGCACTTTACAACCAATACCATAACCTCAGGGTGTAGTCACTGTTGTAACTCAGGAAATCTGACAGTGAAGCACAGCAGGATTTCAGAAGACAAAAATGATCAGAGAATCTATTATTTCAGTGGTGCCAGCTACAGAATAAATACCTATCCTCCCTTTCTTTAAGATACTATTATGATTTCTCTTAAAAAGTCATGTGTTTTAATGTTTCCTCTGAAAGTTGGCACCTTTGAAACTGCAGCACTCTCTGTCCTGCATCAGCCTGGATCACATCCCCATGTGTCAGGAATGGGACTTGAATCCAAAACTTTTGCGACTCAGAGATAGGAGTGTTATCATTAAACTGCAAACCTTTTTAACAGCAAATCATTTTAATATTTTTCCAATAGTTCATCAAATATTATGAACCCTCAGCAATGACACAATGGACTGCTTGCATATTTTCCGATAATAAAGAGAAAATATCCTTTGTAATAATAATAAAGGCATGATAATATAGTGCGTGTATTTTGTCTTGAAGGTCATACAGTTTGTAATTAAAGGCAAAGCAGCGTTCTTCAGCCTAATGTATCCAAAGATTCTGGTTTGGTGTTTGCTGTTTTTCATGTTTTTATGCAGCACCCAATTGCAGCCATGGCAGGATGTTGTGGGTTTATCTTCAGTGCCTGGCTGATGCATTTCAGGATACTGCTGTGACCTTCATGTGTGCTTTGCTCTAGGTACAGATTGTACAAGCCAAACAAATTAAATAATCTTGACAACAGGAGAGAATGCAGTGAAGGACATCCTTAATCTAGTTGTGATCAGTAAAAGGGAGAGAGAGGCAGGCTCATGCCCACAGTTAACTACTGTGTCCCATAGATAGGTATTCAATTCAATAGCAAACTGGAGGTTCATAAACATCAGTTTGGAATATTTTCTTTTCATCCTGTGATTATTTTGACACCACCATCACCTCCCCCCAACCCCCACCTCCTCTCCATGCCCCCCCCCACTTCCCCACAAGTTGAATTAACCACTTAACTTTCTTTTCTCTTTAATGGGTATCATTGTATTAGATATTGACCATATTTCAATATTGCATATTCTCTCCTTTGAAGATTACTGTCCTGAGTTTATTGTAACTTACATGATCTCTTTGTGTTTTATGGATCCTACCACGGTTCAGTAAATTTTTGAACTTAAAAAGCAGCTTTTCTCATTTGGATTTGAATTAATTTACACTTTTTGTTTATGATCTGTATTTGGTTTCATTTCAATGTGCTCAAATGAAATACTTTTTAAAGGAATGATTTGGAGGTGCCAGTGTTGGACTGGGGTGGACAAATTTAAAAGTCACACAACACCAGGTTTAAGAACATAAATCTGTTGGATTATAACCTGGTGTTGTGTAATTTTTAATCTTTAAAGGAAGGAAAATTGTTTCAAAAGAATTTTGATTTAGTTTTCTTTATACAATTCTGCTGTGGGAAGTCATTCATAGAATCCCTACAGTGTGGATACAGGTCATTTGGCCCATGAAGTACACTGACCCTCAAAGGACATCCCACCCTCTATCCAATCCCCTGTAACCCCGCATTTCCCATGGCTAACCCACCATATCTTACATATCAACATGGCCAGTCCATCCTAATCTGCACATCTTTGGTCTGTGGGAGGAAACTGGAGCGCCAGAGGACGGACGCACGCACACACACACACACAGAGTCACCCAAGGGTGGAATCAAACCCAAGTCCCTGGTGCTGTGAGGCAGCAGTGCTAACCACTGAGTCATCATGCTGCCCAACAGGTTGCAACTTTCTCCGTGGTGATAACTAGTGCTGCTTCAGATATGAGCAAAATGAACTGGGTCATTATTTAATCCTGGAGGAAGGATTGATTAGTTCCATTGGTTTGATGAAGTATTCCACTAGGAATACTGACCTTGATCTAAAAGTGGACTGAGTGACTGGATTGGAGTATCAGAAAATCTAGGAAGTTAAGCACAGAATGGAAGAATTGTGAAATTAGAGCTCATTCCTGTTGTAAGTTTTATACCCTGAATCAATGCAGAAAGCCACAGGTCAAACCTCCCCCTCCCAAGAAGAGGCAGGGAAGCTGGGGATGCTCATTAGTCAGGCTGGCATTAGGGAGTTCACTGCCTTTCTGCCACTATAGGAAGTGCCAAGTGAGATAACATTCCATCCTACTACCAATTGATGCTCTTAAATGGTCAATTGACAACCACAAATGCATCTCCACTGTGACTGACTCTATTACCAGCAGAACATTGACCTCTTGCCTGACTGGTAAGCAGGAGGGATCTGCTTGTTGGATTGAGAGAGGAAGGGTCTCATTCTTCCCCAAGCTGGTGGGAGTTTCAGGGCAGGGATGAGCGGGTGATGGTGGTCACTGAAACCTCTCTGCCCAGCTGCTCCTGGATGTCCACAACAGCTTCAGCCTCTGAGGTGACACCACAAATTCCAGTGGCTCCTGGCCTTTGATTGGCCAGCAGCTTCAGGCAGATCACTGTTCCAAAGAATGACCTGGCAAAAAGCCCAGTGCATAACCAATCAGGCACAAGGTCTGGTTTTCCCATTTGCTGTTGCGGTGTGAAGGGATGGGGTTTATGCCCATCACCACACTCCGAAGTGGAAGAGTCCACTCTCTGTCTGTACCAGGTTTATTTACAGTGCTTTGAAATGTTGATGCCATTTTCAACTCTGGCTTCCAGCTTCTTTTGCATCTTTGTTTACCTTTCTCTGAGTATATGCTATTGTAACCAGTCCCCTGATGAAGTTCTCCAATTCATCATGGGTCCAGATGGATACCCCAAATTCTTAAGCTCCCAGACGAGGTGGGAGGAACTGCCTCCATTTCTTTATTCACACTATCATTGATCACAAAGAGGTTAATTTCAGAAAGGTTCCCTTCCATTGTGAATACCTTTCTCCCCAACCAAGTTAACTTATGTTCAAAAAAGAGCTAATTTAATCAGGTTTACTAAAGAGCCACTAAATGTGAGAAGTTATAGTCATGCAAAACAAAGAGGAGGAATAAGAAGCAAGATCCAATAAAAATAATATTTAAATTGGTGCACAGGTCAGTCTCTGAGATTTTCATGGAAAGTAGATTGGAGAACATTGCAGCTAACACTTTGGAAGGTGCTGGTCATGTTGACATTGGGAGCTGAGCAGTTGAGTTTTGAGATGCTTGGCTTTGTAGGTTAATTGAAATTCTTTTGACCTTTTCTTTTTAATAAGGCTAGATGGTAGCACTCAGAGCAGGAGATAGCCCTTTTTCTCGTTTACATAGAATATCCCCACTTGCTTGGCTAAATGCAGCTTCAACAATACTCAAGAGCTTGACACCATGCAGAATAAAGCAATTATCACAGACAGCATCTTCCAAACCCATGAGCTTCACCATCAAGAAGGATGATGGCAGCAGATACGTGGAACACCACTACTTGCAAGTTCCCCTCCAAGCTGTAGACCATCCTGACTTGGAAGTATATCTTTATTCCTTCAGTGTCATTGGGTCAAAATCCTGGAATTCCCTCCCTAAAAGCCTTGTGGATCTACCTACACCAAATGGACTGCAGCGGCTCAAGAAGGCAGCTCACCACCACTCTCTCAAGGGCAACTAGGAGTGCGCATTAATGCTGGCCCAGTCAACGATGCCTATATCCTATGAATGAACAAAAAAAAGTCACTGAATTTACATCTTTAGGCTGTTGCTGTTCTCTTTAAAAATACAAATGCTCAAATTAAAAGTAGAATATGTCCATAAGTATTTCAGGGTGCGGATCCATCATCATGACAACACCAAGATTTAATCAATCAAGCACCACAAGCTTCAGTTGCAACAGACATACATAATCAAATGCAGAGCAATTAAACAATTCCCACCAAGTTCCTGTCCAGGAACTCATTTTGGTTTGCCACAAATCAGTCTCTGTTAACTTCATATCTTCTCTGAGACATTACTTTCGTCTGAGCTGGGCCAGCCTGAGATAAGAAAGTCAACTGGCTGTGACCAAATTCTCACCTTGGCTGATATTCCCTTCCTAGTTTTTGCCAGAATGGAAACAAAACCAAGACAATGGAAATTTGAAATTCTCTCCCTGTAGACACTGACAGCCATAGAGTCCTACAGCCCAAAGACAGGCCCTTCAGCCAAAACTGGTCCATGCTGACCAAATGGCCTTTAAGGCCAGACTCACATTTCTTCACCCATTAAAACAGACCTGATATTTCTATTCCCTAACTTGTGATTTCCACAGTCTGTCTATTGGCACTGGAGGTATTAGTATAGATTTGTCTTTGGGGGACCTGACTTAAAATGCTCAGAGGAGTTTTGATGCGTAACCCACAGGGACTGTCAATGTTGTGAATACAATATTTTGTCTTTGATTTATAATGTAAGGTTGTATCGTCATGTGTAACTAATGATTGACCCAGTGATATTCATAAATGTTCATTATTATCATCTGGACGGTTATTTTACTCACCTGTCTAGTCTATCCTTTATTTCTCTCTGTCTCAAGACTATGTTTTTAAGTGTTGAGAGTGAGAAATATTATTACATTGTAATTAATTGAAGGAAGTGTATATCAAAAACAGGCTATTAATGGGAATTGGTCATTACTTTGCTGTCAGTTAAAGATTGTTACTACTTGTAGTTTGCAGTTGGATTGATTTGCTCATCTCATGACTCTAAACAAAATAGAAGAACAGAAATTTAAAGTCATGCTGAAAAGACAAAAAGACCTTTCAGTCTTCAGGAGCTAATAATGAGTTCAATAACTTTACAGCCTGAACACTGTAACAAGAGGTACGTCAGGTTCCAAGCAATCGATTGTGATCTAGTCAGAGGCACAGACA
This sequence comes from Chiloscyllium plagiosum, assembly GCF_037043375.1. Taxonomy (NCBI): domain Eukaryota; kingdom Metazoa; phylum Chordata; class Chondrichthyes; order Orectolobiformes; family Hemiscylliidae; genus Chiloscyllium; species Chiloscyllium plagiosum. The sequence goes on along the minus strand of NW_028270170.1, from coordinate 13,860,552 downwards.
GATGCGTCTGCAGCCAACAACAAAAAATCCGAATGGTGTGTTGCCTCCCTGGTGCCAGGATAAAGGATGTCTCAAGGAGAGTGCAGAATATTCTCAAAGGGGAGAAGGACAAGCAGGAATCGTCGAACACATGGAACTAACAATGTAGGAAGGGAAAAGGATGGGATTCTGAGGAGAGAATATAGGATGTTAGGCAGAACTTAAATAGTAGATCCACAAGGGTAGTAATGTCTGGATTACTCCCTGTGCCACGAGCTAGTGAGGGTGGGAATAGGAGGAAGAGCAGACAAATGTGTGGCTGAAGAGCTGGTGCAAGGGAGAAGTCTTACATTTTTGGATCGTTGGAAGCTCTTCTGGGGTAGAAGTGACCTGTATAAGCAGAACGGATTCCACCTGAATTGGAAGGGGACTAATATACTGGTGGGGGGGCTGCTCGGGGGTGGGGGTGGAATTTAAACTGGTAAGGGGAGGGAGGTATGGGACCCAGGGATATAGTGAGAAAAGAGATCAATCTGAGACTGGTGCAGTTCGGCAGGTTTAGGGTGAGAGGGGTAAGATTTTAGAGGGACCTGAGGGGCAACTTTTTCACGCAGAAGGTGGTGAGTATATGGAATGAGCTGCCAGTGGAGGTGGTGGCGGCAGGTACAATTACAACATTTAAAAGACATCTAGATAGGAATATGAATAGGAAGGGTTTAGATGGATATGTGCCAAATGCTGGCAAATGGGACTAGATTAATTTAGGATATCTGGTCAGCATGAACAAGTTAGACCGAAGGGTCGGTACAGCTGTTTGACACTATGAACCCTTTCCATGTCTTTTAGCCACCTCCAAACCCAGGGTCCTGTCATAATATGGTTTGCTTTTAGTAGATCCAAACCATTATTACCCTTTCATAGTACCCATTATTACTTTTCTAGCTTCTCTCAACAATTCCTTTGTCTGCTTAACTTTTTTATTCTTTCTCTCTCTGGGCTCCACCTCCACCTAAACAATTCAGTCTTTCACCCATCCCCTAACCACCTCCCCTTCCTGTCATCAAGATAGATGTTATTATTCCCTAGATGCTGTCACATTGGACTTGAAATGTTCACTCTGTTTTCTCTCCACAGACGCTACTAGACCTGCTGAGTTTCTCTTGCAATTTTTGTTTTATGTTGTAGTAATGTTCCTCTTGCACTCATCAGCACAAATGCAAGAATTTCAAACAACCACAATACATCGTGTTGGGTTAGTTTGGGATTATTTTCAGTATTGACTGTTTGGACCAAAGGGTCTGGTTCCATGCTCTGCAATAAGGGTTCATGATTGGTTGCTAAATTAATTATGATTAGCTAGCATGTTGTCATTGGGAAAGAAGTGGGGAACTATAAAAATTAAAATGGAAATATTTAATCTCAACACTAATTCTTTTTAAAAGTCAAATTGGTTTATGAAAGTTACTTATGCAGTAATAAAGTGCAAGCCTTAAGCAAAGCTTTTTACCAGTACTGAATAACAAATCACATGACCTTACTTTCACTCTATAGGCTATAGTGACCATTTGCAATCTGTTGACTGATGTCTAGCCTGAAAATTATGTAACGAAAGCAAGGTTTCATAAGATGTTTTGAAATTGCCTCTGTAATTCAAGGTAAAGTGGGGTAATGAAGAGAGTCATGTCACCTATTTTGAGTTCCATCTGGCAAAAAGCTAGTTTGCTTGGTTACCATGGTGATGGGAAATGGGGCTGAGGGGAGTGAATCAAATATTACAAAGAGAACAAGGCAAAATATTCACAGTTGGAAAATAGGCAAGAGCAGCTGGGATTACATAGATACTAAGCTACTGTCTGAGAATTTAAACAAAAGGGGAGGGAGGTTTAACAGAGAGACAAAGGACTGGAGGAGTGTAGTTAGCAGGGAGGAGAGTGTGGCCTTTGTGGGGACAATCAGACAGAATACAAAAAAGGAAGACAGTCTCTGGAGTCATAGAATCATACAGATGTACAGCATGGAAACAGACCCATCGGTCCAACCCGTCCATGCCGACCAGATATCCCAACCCAATCTAGTCCCACCTCCCAGCACCTGGCCCATATCCCCCCCAACCCATTCCTATTCATATACCCATCCAAATGCCTTTTAAATGTTTCAATTGTACCAGCCTCCACCACTTCCTCTGGCAGCTCATTCCATACACGTACCACCCTCTGCGTGACAAAGTTATCCCTTAGATCTCTTTTATATCTTTCCCCTCTCACCCTAAACCTATGCCCCCATGCCCTCTAGTTCTGGACTCCATCACACCAGGGAAAACACTTTTTCTATTTATCCTATCCAGGCCCCTCATAATTTTGTAAACCTCTATAAGGTCACTCCTCAGTCTCCGACGCTCCAGGGAAAACAGCCCCAGCCTGTTCAGCCTCTCCCTATAGCTCAAATCCTCCAACCCTGGCAACATCCTTGCAAATCTTTTCTGAACCCTTTCAAGTTTCACAACATCTTTCCGATAGGAAGGAGACCAGAATTGCACGCAATATTCCAACAGTGGCCTAACCAATGACCTGTACAGCCGCAACATGACGTCCCAACTCCTGTACTTAATACTCTGACCAATAAAGGAAAGCATACCAAACACCTTCTTCACTATCCTATCTACCTGTGACTCCACTTTCAATGAGTTATGAACCTGCACTCCAAGGTCTCTTTGTTCAGCAACACTCCCTAGGACCTTACCATTAAGTGTATAAGTTCTGCATAGATTTGCTTTCCCAAAATGCAGCACCTCACATTTATCTGAATTAAGCTCCATCTGCTACTTATCAGCCCATTGGCCCATCTGATCAAGATCCCGTCGTAATCTAAGGTAACCTTCTTCGCTGTCCACTCCACCTCTGATTTTGATGTCATCTGTAAACTTACTAACGATACCTCTTATGCTCACAAACAAATCATTTATATAAATGATGAAAAGCAGTGGACCCAGCACTGATCCTTGTGGCACTCCACTGGTCACTTTCCTCCAGTCTGAAAAACAACCCTCCACCACCCTCTGTCTTCTACCTTTGAGCCAGCTCTTTATCCAAATGGCTAGTTCTCCCTGTATTCTATGAGATCTAACCTTGCTAACCAGTCTCCCATGGGGAACCTTGTCGAACGCCTTACTGCAGTCCATATAGATCACACCTACCGCTCTGCCCATCATCGATCCTCTTTGTTATTTCTTCAAAATATTCAATCAAGTTTCTGAGACATGATTTCCCATGCACAAAGCCATGTTGACTATCCCGAATCAGTCCTTGTCTTTCCAAATACATGTACATCCTGTCCCTCAGGATTCCCTCCAACAACTTGCCCACCACCGACGTCAGGCTCACTGGTCTATAGTTCCCTGGCTTATCCTTACCACCCTTCTTAAACAGTGGCACCACGTTAGCCAACCTCCAGTCGTCCAGCATCTCACTTGTGGCTATCGATGATACAAATATCTCAGCAAGAGGTCCAGCAATCACTTCCCTAGCTTCCCACAGAGTTCTAGGGCCCATCTGATCAGGTCCTGGGGATTTATCCACTTTCATGCACTTCAAGACATCCAGCACTTCCTCCTCTGTAATATGGACATTTTTCAAGATTTCACCATCTATTTCCCTATATTACAAGATGATTTGGGGTTTAGATAGGGTCGACAGTGAGAATCTTTTTCCACGTATGGAGTCAGCTATTACAAGGGGGCATAGCTTTAAATTAAGGGGGGGTAGGTATAGGACAGATGTTAGGGGTAGGTTCTTTACTCAGCGAGTCGTGAGTTCATGGAATGCCCTGCCAGTAGCAGTGGTGGACTCTCCCTCATTATGGGCATTTAAGCGGGCATTGGATAGGCATATGGACGATAGTGGGCTAGTGTAGGTTAGGTGGGCTTGGATCGGCGTAACATCGAGGGCCGAAGGGCCTGTTCTGCGCTGTATTCTTCTATGTTCTATGTTCTATTCTATATCTTCCATGTCCTTTTCCACAGTAAATACTGATGCAAAATATTAATTTAGTATCTCGCCCATTTTCTGCGGCTCCACACAAATGCCACCTTGCTGATCTTTGAGGGGTCCTATTCTTTCCCCTAGTTACCCTTTTGTCCTTAATATATTTGTAAAAACCCTTTGGATTCTCCTTAATTCTATTTGCCAAAGCTATCTCATGTCTCCTTTTTGCCCTCCTGATTTCCATTTTAAGTATGCTACTATTGCCTTTATACTCTTCTAAGGATTCACTTGATCTATCCTGTCTATACCCGACATATGCTTCCTTCTTTTTCTTAACCAAACCCTCAATTTCTTTAGTCATCCAGCATTCCCTATACCTGTCAGCCTTTCCTTTCACCCTGACAGGAATATACTTTCTCTGGACTCTCGTTTTCTCATTTCTGAAGGCTTCCTATTTTCCAGCGTCCCTTTACTTGCGAACATTTGCCCCCAATCAGCTTTTGAAAGTTCTTGCCTCATACCGTCAAAATTGGCCTTTCTTCAATTTAGAACTTCAACTTTTAGATCTGGTCTGTCCTTTTTCATCACTATTTTAAAACTAATAGAATTATGGTCGCTGGCCCCAAAGTGCTCCCCCACTGACACCTCAGTCACCTGACCTGCCTTATTTCCCAAGAGTAGGTCAAGATTTGCATCTTCTCTAGCAGGTACATCCACATACTGAATCAGAAAATTGTCTTGTACACACTTAACAAATTCCTTTCAATTTAAACCCTTAACACTATGGAAGTCTCAGTCTATGTTTGGGTTGAAGGTTGAGTCAGGAAGATTTGTTCTGACAAAGCCTGGGAAGGAAAAAAATCACCAGAATGAGCACTACAGCAGGTAGTTGGCTTCAGTCTTCTCCAGAAACTGAGAGAAATGTTTTTTGATGATCATTTGCTGTTACAAATCTGTGAAACAGAGAGAAACTGGGAGTAATGTTAGATTGGTTGCTATAAAAACCATATTCTGTGAAGAGTGACTTATGAAGCACAACTGTGATGTCAAGCTTTTGGCATCACACCTGATACTATCTTTGGGTAGGTCTTGAGGGGACCTGTATATTTTAAGCACAAGATTGCTTGAAGTATACAAGTAAGGTCCTCACAGCAGTTGGAGATTGCAGGGGTAACTGAAATATGCTTTAAAGAGGCTAATCAAAATGCTTTTTGGGGGTTTGTCAGTCGGGTGATTTTTGTCAATCCAACGGGAAAATTCTTTCACTCCATTTCCTCGTCTCATTTAGTGGGGATGGGGTCGACCATTCCATCTACTACTTTTCCAATTCACCTTCCCCTTCCCACTGTGACTGTAGTTGTAACAAAATTTAAAGTGGTCCCTCTCTTCTCTTTCTTAGTTTGGCAGTTTTCACCTTCAGGCTAAAGCATTTCTTATTAAAGATACAAAAGGGTGTCCACATACAGAAAGCAGAGACCAAGACTGAATGAGGTGAGCTGAACAATAGAGTCATGGAGTCATAGAGAAGTACAGCACGGAAACAGACCATTTCATCCAACTCATCCATAGATCAAACAAAATGTTGAATTTTATTTTCATTGATGTTGGCTGCTTATACCCAACAGAAAAGTGTCAAGCAGCTGAAGGCTGCCTAACTTTAATAATTAATCCTTGTGATGTAAGCATTGCAGACAAGACAACCACTTCTGACCCATTCTGAATTGTCCTTGAGAAGGTGGTAGTGAACTGCTATCCTGAGCAGCAGTGTATTAGGTAGACCCACAGTGCTGTCAGGAATGGAACTCCAGGATTTTGACCGAGGAACAGCGAGAGAATGATAATCTCACTCCAAGTCAGGATGGTGTGTAGCTTAGAGAAGAATTTGCGGATGCTGATAATGCTATGTGTCTGCTGCCCTTATCTCTCCAGGTGGTAGAGATCATGAATTTGGAAGCTGCTGTTAAAAGAGCCTCAGCATGCAATGGTACATCAGTTGTATTCTTAAGATGGTGAATAGAGGCCTTTCATTTTGGTTGCATTGAGTGTTGCTGGAGCTGCACTTATCCAGGAATGTGGAACGTACTGCATAGCATTCTAAACTCATCCCTGTGGATGATAGACTGAATCTGGGAAGTCGGGAGGTGAGGTACTCACCATAAATAACTAACTGATAATGCTCTTCATTTAAATCCTTCTTTAGTTAATGATGGATAACATAGAAATACAGAGGAACCTTGATTATCCATGTACCAATTATCCGAAAATCGGATTATCCAAACAAGATCTCCAATAGAAACATTACATCAAAGATGTGTTTCCAGCAGTGATCGTGTCTTTTGTTTACAGTGATGAAACAGGCACCATCTCCATATGACTGCCCACCCTCTCTCTGTCCCCACACTTTTCCTGGAGTTCTACACAGGCAGGTACCCTGACCCCCCCTTCCCCAGATAATCTCTCCAACATTGTCCTGTACAGGGCAAACGTGGAACCTGTCAGAAAGGTGCAGTAAAAAGTTGTGTCTGTGTGCCCGTGTGCGCTATTTGGAGACCTACCCCACAAAGGCAGCAGTAGCAGTCTTGTTGTTGATGTCCAGTCCGGCTGCCCCAGAGAGGGAGTGGGGGCGGACGGGGGGCCACACAGCTGGGGGGGAGTATTGGACAGGGTTGGGGTCAGGAGGGGTGGTGTTGGGTTGGGAGGTAGGGAGCAGTGTTGGGCGGTTCAGGGGCGGTGTTGGACGGGGCGGTGTTGGATGGGGCAGGGGGCAGTGTTGGGCTGGGGCGGTGTTGAGGTCAGGGAGCGGTGTTGGGGGCAGGGTTGAAGTCAGGGGGCGATGTTAGATGTGGTTGGGGGCAGTGGGGTGGGCGGTATTGGGGGTGGGAGCTCACGTGCTGTGTGCTGCTGCAGTCTCCTGAACGGGGAGCAGACTTTAAAAACTCCAAGCCCCAGAGGAAAGGCATTTAATCAATTAACCGAATAATCAATTATCCAAACAAAATAGTGCCCGCCCATCTTGTTTGGATAATCGAGGTTCTCCTGTATATTGAAAAGTCATTTTGGAGGGTTAAGGGAACAGAATTGAATTGATTTGAATTGAATTTATTGTCACGTGTACCAAGACACAGTGAAAATCTTTGTCTTGCGAGCAATACAGGAAGGTCACAGGGTTAAGTAGCATAGATAAATAATAGGTAAACAGCGGCAAAAACAAAAAGACAGGTACAAGCAAATGTTAAGAGTTTGTGAGTCCATTTATTCTCTAACAACAGGAGGGTAGAAACTGTTTTGAAACCACCTGGTGTGTGTGTTCAGGCTTCTGTACCTTCTCCCTGATGGTAGAGGTTGTAGAAAAACATTGCCAGGGTGGGATGGATCTTTGAGAATGCTGGCGGCCTTTCCTTGACAGCGGGCCTGGTAGATGGATTCTATAGATGGGAGATTGGCCTTTTTGATTGTCCAGGCCGAGTTCACCACTCTCTGTAACTGTCTCCGATCTTGAATGGTATAGTTGCCATTCCATGTCGTGATACATCCAGACAGAATGCTCTCAATGATGCACCTATAAAAGTTGGCAAGGGTATTCGCCATCATGCCAGATTTTCTCAGCTGCCTGAGGAAGAAGAGACATTGTTGGGCCTTTGTAAACAGTACGTCCACATGAAGAGTCCAAGAAAGATTGTTGTGGATGACCAATCCCAGGAGCTTGACATTCTCCACTCGTTCCACCTCTGTGCTGTTAATGTGTATGGGGGGGGGGATGAGTAACATTCTGCCAAAAGTCAATAATGAGTTCCTTAGTTTTGCTGGCTTTGAGAACTAGGTTGTTCTCAGTGCACTATTTTTCCACCTCCCGTCTGTAGTCTGTTTTGTCACCATCTGAGATTCGATGGTGGTGTCATCAACTTGTAAATGGCATTAGTCTGGTATTTGGCGATGCAGTCATGGGTGTACAGTGAGTACAATAGGGGGCTGAGTACGTATCCCTGGGGTCTCTAGTGTTGAGTGTTAGTGGGGATGAAATATTGTCCCCAATCTTCACTGATTGTGACCTGTAGGTCAGGAAACTGAGGATCCAGTTGCAGAGAGTGGGGCTTAGTCCGAGATCACTAAATTTACTAATCAGTCTCGAGGGGATAATAGTTTTGAAGGCTGAACTGTAGTGAATGAGTCAGATTCTTACGTAGCTGTTCATAGTGTCAAGATGTTCTAGGGAGGAGTGAAGGGCAAGTGATATGGTATCTGACGTGGATCTGTTGGTCCGATAGGCAAATTGGAGTGGGTCAAGAGTAGTAGGGAGTAGTGGGAAGAAAGGTATTTTCAACAAAACTGAAAATGCATTGCTCATTCAACTGGTTTTGAGTGGTTTTTACTGATTGCAGAGGCTCAGTAATGAAGAGTTTGAGATGAAAAAGCCTGTTGTACCTTTTCTTGCTGTTGTATCCTTGACCTGCTGTTTTGTATTGGACATGGGTTAGCTTCTGAAAATGGAAGAGAGGAAGCAACAATGATAGTTCTCTTCTGATTTGTGCAGTTCTTAAGTTGAATTCTACATCTTTTGCACAGCAACAGAGAAAGGTTGACCTTCATATTGCCTGGCAATGCTTTTTTCCTTCATGATTACCAAACTGTATTTGATTCTAGTTCTGAATTTAATGTACGTGGGTGGGGAAATCGCAGGCATCTTGCATGCAGCATTCACATGTCTCGTGTGTCTTTCACTACAGACTGATTAAAATTGTATTTTCTGATGGAATATTTCGTTTGTTCTGATGATTAATCTTGCAGAGTGCATGGAGATATGATCTTAAAATAGTTCTGCTAGATTTTCAAGGAGTATTGCGGCATTTGTGACAGAGGGCAGAGAGCTGTCCTTCTAGAAAATACAGCTAATGTTACAGAGATGGGAAACTCTGCACTCAGGAATAGGAGGGCTCTCCACAGAAAACCCCACCCATCAGGAATTTCCAGAGGCCATTCCTCCAATCTCCACCTCCATTGGGAGCAAATACTAAAGTGCCTATGAGTCACCATGGAAATGATTATGTGCAATAACAACAAAGTGCTAGAGAAGTCAGCAGGCCTCGCAGCGTTTGTGGAGAGAGAAACAATTGATGTTTCTTGTCCAACATGAGTCTTCAGAATACCATCAGGGGTGGAACTAGAGCAGTAAAAGCCAAAACAGAAGCAGCACGCAATAGGGTTAAAGGATGCCATACCCAATGGATCAGATCTATGTTCTGCAGCCCTGTCACATTCAGCTACAAATGATGGTGGACAATAAAATGAATGAGGAGGTGGAGACTCCAGAAAAATCACCATTGTCAATGACTGGGGATCCCTGCACGTTAACAACTCACCAAAGCTCCTTCAACAGCACCTTCCAAATTCAATTCCTACCACTGAAGAACCAAGGCAGCGGAGGCAAAGGAGTCAGTCACACTCTGTCCTGACTTGGAAATGTATTGCAGTTCCTCCACTTTCACAAGGTCAAGATCTTGGAACTCTCTAACCCGACAGCATTGGGGGTGTCACTGTGTCACATGAACTACAATGGTGATAACTGCCTTCTTGACCCACTTTCCTCGAGCAATTAGGGATGGACAATAAATGCTGGCCCAGTAAGTGATACCAACAGCATGTGAATGTGTATCTTTTTTAAATAGAAATATCTCCAAGCAGCATTAGGTAATAGTAAGTTCGATGATCAAAAGTTTGGTTAAAGGAGTCGGTTTCAGGGAGCACCACGAGCTTGATTTGAGTTTTTTTTGAAGAGGTGACAAAGATTGTCTGCTGTTTTTGCCTTCGTTGCTCATGAATTTCAGCAAGGCATTGAACAAGATTCCACTCGGAATTAACAAGGCTCGGTCATGTGGAATCCGAGCCGATTGGATATAAAATTGGCTCTAATGTAGGAGACACGGTGGTATGGTTTTTCAGAGTGGCGTTCTGTGACCAGCGGCATCCTACAAGGATCAGTGCTGGATCCATTGCGTTTTTGTTATTTTAAATGATTTGACTATGAACATAGGAGGTGTGGTCAACACTGAAGGTTATCTCAATTCAACGATACATTGATCAATGGGGCTAATGGGTTGAGAAGTGGCAGATGCAGTTTAAATTAGAAAAATGTGAGGTATCACATTTTGGCAAGACAAGTCAGGGCAGAACTTATAGAGTTAATGGCAGGGCCCTGGGGATTGTTGTTAAACAGAGACCTAGGGATGCAAGTGTTTTGTTCCTTGAAAGTAGAATTGAAGTTAGACAGGGTGGTGACAAAGGTGTTTGGCATGCTTGCCTTCAGTGGTCACGATGGGATCAATGAAGGGAGTTATTGTGGCCCCTTTTAAAGTTGTGTTCAATTCTGGTCTCCTTGCTGTAGGAAGGTTGCTTTTTAAACCTAAAAAGGTGTAGAAAACAAACTTACAATGGTGTTGCCGGGACTTGGAGGGTTTGAGTTTGTAAGATATAGGAGCAGAATTAGGCCATTTGGCCCATCGAGTCTCCTCTGCTATTCGATCATGGCTGATAGGCTGCTCACCATCATTTTCCTGCCTTCTCCCTTTATCTCTCTAACCATTACCAATTAAAAATTTACCTAACTCCTTCTTAAATTTGCTCACTATCCCAGCATCCTCCACACTTTGGGGTAGTGAATTCCACAGATTCACAACCCTTTGGGAGAAGTAGTTTCTCCTCAACTCTGTTTCCATTTGCTGCCCCTTATCCTAAGACTGTAGGAAGAGGCTGAATAAGCTGGGGCTATTTTCCTCTGGAGCATCAGGGGTCTTATAAAACTGAGGGACATGGATAGGGTGAACAGCCAAGATCTTTTGCAAAGGGTGATGTGTCTATGGAAAGAGTTGAGGTTGGTACAGTTACAACATTTAAACAGCATCTGGATGGATGTCTGAATAGGAAGGGATATGGGCCAAATACTGGCAAATGGGACTAAGTCAGATTGGGACGTACAGTTTGCATTGATGAGTTGGGTTAGTGAGTTTTGAGAAGATTTGTAGCTCAGGTTGAGGTTCTGGATGTAAGTTTGCTCACTGAGCTGGAAGGTTCATTTTCAGACGTTTCGTCACCATACCAGGTAACATCATCAGTGAGCCTCCGGTGAACCTTCATTCAGAGACTCACTGATAATCTTACCTAGTATGGTGACGAAAGGACTGAAAATGAACCTTCCAGCTCAGCAAGCAAGCCTACATCCTGGACCGAAGGGTCTATTTCCATGCCGTGTGATTTTTAAAGGAGCAGGGAAAGGTCATTTAAGAAGTGAATTCTACAGCTTGCAGCCCTAGGCAGCAGAAAGCCACCAATTCTTGACTTTGTGACAAAAGCATTCTTATTGTTAAAATGTAGGTTCATCAGAATGTTCATTTAAAAATGCACTAGAGAAAGCTTAAGTCCTTGTTTTACTCCATGCTGAGACATTGCGATAGGATAGACACTTGTGCACACAACCAGCATGGACCATTTCAGCAATTTTCTGGTATTGGTAGCACACCAGCCAGGATTGCTAGTCTAGATTTAGGGCAGAAATGTTTGGAATGGGATGAGAACCAATCGCCTTCTCATTCAGCTTGTTTCAAGAGACACACTCATTTCTGAACTGTTGAGTCAGGCAGAATTGTCACTGCAGGCCTAGAGAACGTTGGAGGTTACAGGAAAATTCAACAACTTGCTCGTAAAAGGTCAACTGAAAACGGTTGAATATCCCTGGCAAGTAAAACTTGAGTGTTTTGTTCAGTTTGATCATGAAAGTTTAGACTTTCTGACCAGGATTAAAGAGCTCTGTTTAGGCACACGGCTTGTACTTATACAGTAATGCTTATAAGGCAGTTTTACTGTGGGCGGTACATTAAGTGACTTTTCCTAAAGCAAGACTCTCAATATGTTAGAGGCTCCTCAACACCTCCAGCAGGTCATGGAAACTTCCTTCAACAGTCGCGTGTTAATGTGTCAAGGGGGTGGATGTACAATGGATTTTGTGTTAAGAGGAAATGCATTTTACAAATTATGCACTATTCAGTCCCGCGCATCTGAAGCAGAAGTGGCACATTTCAGATTCCAATCAAAGTGGGCTATTCAGTTCAGCACTTTCAGTCCTCCACATTTCATTCAGACATTACACACTGAACTGATACTGGAGAGCTGATAGCTGAAGGATGCAACAGTTATCTTCATCCTATTCTGTTGCAGAGTCCTTATCTCAAGTGGTTCTTTGAGACCACAAGATATTGATAGAGGAGACTGTGTCAGGCATTGTTTATCTGTCCATTTGTCCCATGCTGCAAATATAGTCATAGAGATATACAGCACAGAAACAGACCCTTTGGTGCAACTCATCCATGCCGACAGATATCCCAACCTAGTCTAGTCCCATTTGCCACACTTGGCCCATATCCTTCTAAACCCTTCCTATTCATGTCAATATTCATATGACCATATTTTTAAACCCTAATAACTGTTCCTTTAAATCATACCTCCAAATCCAGGGGGTTGCCAAGGGCACCTGGATAGGCCCCAGCTATGTCTGCCTCTTTGTCGGCTATATCAAACAGTCCCTCTTCAGTGCCTACACAGGCAATGTGCCCCAACTTTTCTGCCGTTACATCAATGACTGCATCAGTGCAGCATCCTGTACCCAGGCTGAACTGGAGAACTTTATTAACTTTGCCCACAACTTCTACCCTGCCCTCAAATTCACTTGGTCTATCTCAGACACCTTCCTCCCCTTTCTTGACCTCTCCATTTCCATCTCTAGTGACAGCCTCCAGATGGATGTTTACTACAAACCCACAGACTCCCATAACTACCTGGACTACACCTCCTCCCATCCAGTATCCTGCAAGAATTCCATCCCATTCTCCCAATTCCTCCGCCTCCGCCGCATTTGCTCAAATGAGGAGACATTCCACTCGCGAGCATTCCAGATGTTCACCTATTTCAAACAATGTGCTTTTCCTCCCTCTGTCATCCAGACTGTCATCCAGACAGCCCTCCACCATGCTACCTCCATTCCCTATTCCACTTCTCTAAACCCCCCCAAAACGCAATAAAGACAGAGTTACCCTTGTCCTCACCTACCACTCTACCAGTGTTTGTATCCAATGCATCATCCTTAAACATTTCCACCAACTCCAACTAGACCCCACCACCAAGAACATCTTCCCCTCCCCACCCTTCTCTGCCTTCTGCAAGGACTGTTCCCTTCGACAGTCCTTGGTTTGTACCACTCTCCCCACTGACCCCCCCAAACTTCCAGGTACCTTCCCCTACAACTGGAAAAAATACAAAGCCTGCCAGTACACCACCGCCCTCAACTCCAACCAAGGCCCCAAACAGTCCTTCCAGGTGAGACAGAGGTTCACCTGCCTAGCTTCCAACCTAGTTTACTGTATCAGGTGCTCCCAATATGGTCTTCTCTACATCGGGGAGACCGAACGTAAACTTAGCATCTCAGCTGGGCCTGCAGTGACCAACCCAACCTCCTACTCACCATCTATTTTAATTCCCCTTCCCACTCCCTTTCCGACATGACCATCTTTGGCTGCCTTCATTGCCACAACGAAACAAACCGCAAAAGTGGAGGAACAGCACCTTGGCAGCCTACAGTCCGGAGGACCCAACATTGAGTTCTCCAATTTCAAATAACCCCCTTCCCATTCCCTGACTCCCTTCCCAGCCTCTCCCCCTCTCTTCCACTCCTCCCTGCCATCAACCGGATTCACTCCTCCCATTGACCAAACAGGTTGTACCCTCTACCTGTCTTCACCTATCCCCACCTCACCGCCCTATCCCCACCACCCTCTTTATCTGCAGCTCCCCCTACACCCATCCCCAGTCCTGAAGAAGGGTTACATCCAAAACGTCATCTTCTCCACCTCCTGATGCTGCCTGGCTTGCTGTGTTTTCCGGACTCCTGCCTGTCTACTTTGGATTCCAGCATCTGCAGTTTTTTTTTCTCTCTCGATTGGATAAATAAGCAGGAAAAGTAGTGAGTCACACATAGCTCTATATTTGAGGCAGCAGCGTGTAGACTACAGTTATTGTTCTAATTTGAGCTGGAAAGCAAGTTAAAGTGTTTTGGAGTGAAGTTGTTGTCAGCTTTATGAACAGAGCACTGACGAGCTTCCAGAAGTTTTGATTAGATTACAACGACCTTTCGTTTAATTAGAAAAAAAAAACTTTATTCTGTATTAAATTGAAAAGTGGCTTAAAAAATATGTATATTTTTCAAAAGCATATCTTTCTGAATGAAGCACGAGCATTCAGTGATCATTGACTGTTGGGTGTGTCCTGAATATGGCAAAGGATGTTTAATGTCAATACCAACTCACATTATTATGGTTCCTCTAAAAGCATTGATCTCAATTTTAGCTCTTGGGGTGGAAACAGGGGCTGGGGCAGTTTCTGGGTGTTAAACTGCCCCTCACCCCAAAAGAGTAAACAACTGTTGGTTAGGATTTTGATTGGACATCCCTTAAATGGCATGTAATTTTGGATACAGACGGTCCCCGATTTACGAAAATATGACTTTTGAACACTTATATTACAGACAGGATCCCGTCCAAGGATGTACTAATATTAAATATTCGACATACAAATGTTTCCTTGTATTTACCAACAGCCAGTTTATATTGTCTTGTGTTGTGTTCCAACGTGCATATGAATCGATTTGCAGACAGTCTCGAATAGAATCCATTTGCAATCAGGGGGCTGCCTGTACAAGTTTTATTATACTGAAAACAGATAAAAATTAAATCTGAACAATGGGTTGGGCTTTAAAGAGAAGAAGCTACAAGTATATTTGAGGTACATTCCCAAGAGGGACAATGTAGAGTTCCCTGGATAACAACGGAGTGTAAGATGGAGCTGAAAAGGGTGTTGCCAGATGTCGGATTGTTAATACTGACGAAGGAAAATTCAGACTCAAGATATGACAGAGCTTACCAACAGACATAAAATGGAATCCAGAAGCATCAGTAGGCATATAAATAGGAAAAGGGTTGTATGACAAAATGTGGAGACAATTAGCAAACAAAGGTGGCTCTGCACCAAAGCATGGTACTAAACATTTGTGTTCACCAGAGTAGATGATGCTGTGACTATCATAGTGAAAGGTGATGTAGTTGAGACACTGGATGGACTAAAATTGACCAAAAAAAGAAGAAACTCTGAGAAAGGCTGAAAGATAAGTCACCAGAACAGAGTGGTATGCATTTGAGGACAGTAAGGTTTGTATTGTTGGAAATTGCAGAGGTACTAACCGCAATCTTCCAATCAACATTAAACAGTAAAATGATACTAGAGAACTGGAGAATTGCAAATGGCATATCCTTCTTTCAACTTGGTGTAAGGATAAACTCAGAAACTAAAGGAAACCCAATATAAGTCAATCAACTTGACCCTGGTGGTGGGAAAGCTTTTGGAAACAATGAACTGAGAGAAGCATGGACTAGTTAAGGAATGTAAGTGCAGATTTCTTAAAGGCAAACTGTGATAACCTGATTGAATTTTTGAAGTACCAGAGAGGACTGATGAAGGTAATGCAGTTGATGTGTTGTATAAAGATTTCCAAAGGTAATTTATAAGGTGCTACATAATAACCTTTTTAGTAAAGCTGAAATCCATGCAATGAAATTGACAATGTGAATGCAAAATTAATTACATAACAGGAAACAACATGGTGAGAAAGAGTAAAGTTATGGATTTAGTACTTGGACCACTTATATATTCATGACATGATTTGGGTATAGGGAATACAATTTCAAAATTGCAGATGACCCAACTTGGAAGTATTTTGAGAGGATAGAGCGAATGAAGGAAGTGCGTTTTTTTTAGTTTGTTTACAGAATGTGGATGCTGTTGGCGAAGCCAGCATTTATTTCCCATCCCATAAAAAGGTGATGCTGAGCTGCTCTTTTAAACTGCTGCAATCCATGGGGTGTACAGACACCTACAATGTTGTTAGGAAGGGAGTTGCAGTATCGTGAACCACCGACAGTGATGTAGTTTCAAATCCGAGTGGTGTACGTCTTGAAGGGAAACTTGCAGGTGATGCTGTAACATGAAGTGATACATTTTGGCAGAAAGAACAAAGATTAGATTAGATTTGATTCCCTACAGTGTGGAAACAGGTCCTTTGGCCCAACAAATCCACACTGACCCTCTGAAGAGTAACCTACCCAGACCCATTTCCCACTATGAGCAATTTAGCATGGCCAATTCACCTGACCTGCACATCTTTGGACTGTGGGAGGAAACCGAAGCAAGCCCACGCAGATGCAGGGAGAATGTGCAAACTCCACACAGACAGTCACCCGAGGTTGGAATCGAACCTGGGATTCTGGTGCTGTGAGGCAGCAGTGCTAACCACTGATCCAACGTGCTGCCCCAGTGAGCGTAGAAAATAACTGCAATTTTCAAGAGCATAAGGCAACAGACTCCTTGGGCCGCATGTCCACAACTCGATGAATGTGGTAGTTAATCAAGAATAGTTAATAAGACGTATGAGATCCTGGTCTTTATATCTAGAAACATAAGGTAAATTACTATAGATCTTCAGGACCAAAGGGTTGCTCTCTATCTCATTAGAGAGATGACTTAGTTGTGGTTTAATAGAGAGAGGAGGGGGGAAATTGAGACGGTAACTTCTTCATGACTGGTTAGCTCAGTTGGCTAGATTGTGATGCAAAGTAATACCACCAAATATGGATTTAATTCCCTCTCTAGCTGAGGTTGCCATGAAGGAGATTACATAGAATGCAAAAACACGGAAGTTATAATGAACCTTTATGAAACTCTGTCACATAGAAACACGATCAAATTTTGGTTGTTCTCTTGAGATGAGAGAGATGACAGGAGATTTGGCAAAAGAGGTATTCAAAATTTTGAGGGTTTGGACAGACCAGATAAAAAGGAATTGTTCCTGTGAGTGGAAGGGTGAAGATCAGAGGGCACAGATTAAAAAGTGATTGCCCAAAGTACCAACAGCATTGTGTTGATTTTTAAAAATGTATTCAGCCAATAGTTCTGATCCGAAATGTATTCCCATAAAGGCAGGTGGAGGCAGATTCAATCATAACTTTCAAAAGGGAATTGGATAATCATTTAAAGGATACAATTTGCAGAGCTACCGGGAATGGAAAGGGCAGTAGGACAAGGTAAATTGGTCTTGGAAAAGGATAGCACAGAATTGATGGGCTAAATGGCTTCGTTCTGTGCTGTAACTATTCTAAGGTTTGTCGACTGAGCAATGAAACAGTGGAATAAATATTTTAGCACAGGAGAACTAAAGATACATAACAGCAGGCTGTAAATTTGTTAGGGCTGGAACAGACAAGCTGCAAGCTGCAAAGGATGTGGTAAATTATTAAATGTGCATGGTAGTAACTGAGAAAATAAACCTCTGGGTACTCAATGTTCCCTTCAAAAATAGATGCATTTCCTGCTTTGCAGTATCTGCTTAATTATTTATTTTAAAGTATTTTTTTATTCTTTTAGCACAAATCTTTTTTCTTAATTGCCAACTGTCAATGATTTTGAAAGTCCATCAACATTCTTCTTTGAGGGATGAAACTTATTTGAAATAAAATGTTTCCCTCTGCTCCCTTTCTTGGGTACCTTTTGTATATTCAACTGATTCAAATAAAACTGGGAACAAAAACAGAAACTGTTTGAAAAGCTCAATAGATCCGGCATCATCTGTGGAGAGGAATCTGAGTTAACTTTTCACGTCCAGTGACCTTTCCTCAGAATTGATTGTTGTTAGGGAGATTAGTTCTGAGGAAGGGTCACCGGACCCGAAACAGTAACTCTGATTTCCTTCCCCAGGTGTTGCCAGACCTGCTGAGTTTTTCCAACAGTTTCTGATTTCCAGCATCTGCTGTTCTTTTGGTTTTTATGTAGCTGGGAAAATGTTGGTCCAAATGTAGAAGGTAGGGAGGGGGTAAGGAATAAACAACAGGTGGGGAAAGAGCCCAAAGAGAGAGAACAGTTCAACAGACAAAGGAGTGGATAACAATCAGGCTAGAGACACTTTAACCTGAGGGTGACTACGTCTCGGGTGAGAGTGAGAGAGTGAGACCTTTTACAGAAACCTCAGCTAGTGCTGGATTAAACTCATCACTCTGCAGCCATCGAAGCTAATTTAGATTAGATTCCCTACAGTATGGAAACAGGCCATTTGGCCCCACAAGTCCACACTGGCCATTCAAAGAATAACCCACCCAGCTCCATTCTCCTAACCTATATTTACTCCTGGCTAATGCAGTTAACATTATGGGCAATTTAGCATGACCAATTCACCTAACCTGCACATCTTTGGACTGTGGGAGGAAACCGGAGCACCCGGAGGAAACCCACACAGACACGGGGAGAATGTGCAAACTCGACACACAGTCGCCCGAGGCGATTTCCCCTATGTAGGGAAAGACTTACCGACTGCCATTATCTGTCCCTTCATACACTCCCAAAATATAACCTATCGATTGTTTAGGGTTGTTTTTCTACATTTTTAACATGAAGCCTCATATGACCCCCACATTTATAACCCAACAATGACCCAATTTTCAATAAAATATTAGTTAGTGCTGTTAAGAAGGCATATAGTGTGTTAGGTTTCATTGGTAGAGGGATTGAGTTCCAGAGTCGCAATATCATACTGCAACTATACAAAATGCTAGTGCGGCCACACTTGGAATATTGTGTACAGTTCTGGTCGCCGTATTTCGGGAAGGATGTGGAAGCATTGGAAAAGGTGCAGAGAAGATTTACCAGGATGTTGCCTGGTCTGGAGGGAAGGTTTTATGAGGAAAGGCTGAGAGACTTAAGTCTGTTCTCATTGGGAAGATGAAGGCTAACAGGGATTTGATAGAGACATACAGGATGATCAGAGGATTAGATGGGGTAGACAGTGAAAGTCTTTTTCCTAGGTTGATGACGTCATCTTGTACGAGGGGGCATAGCTACAAATTAAGGGGTGATAGATTTAAGAGAGATGTCAAAGGCAGGTTCTTTACTCAGAGAGTGGTCAGGGCGTGGAATCCCTACCTGCCAATGTAGTTAATTCAGCCACATTAGGGAGATTTAAACAATCCTTGGAGAACTTCAGTAAGACATTCGACAAGGTTCCCCATGGGAATATAGGGAGAACGAGCCATTTGGATACAGAACTGGCTCAAAGGTAGAAGACAGAGGGTGGTGGTGGAGGGTTGTTTTTCAGACTGGAGGCCTGTGACCAGTGGAGTGCCACAAGGATTGATGCTGGGTCCTCTACTTTTTATCATTTACAAAAATGATTTGGATGCGAGCATAACAGGTACAGTTAGTAAGTTCGCAGATGACACCAAAATTGGAGGTGTAGTGGACAGCGAAGAGGGTTACCTCAGATTACAACAGGATCTGGACCAGATGGGCCAATGGGCTGAGAAGCAGCAGACGGAGTTTAATTCAGATAAATGTGAGGTGCTGCATTTTGGGAAAGCAAATCTTAGCAGGACTTATACACTTAATGGTAAGGTCCTAGGGAGTGTTGCTGAACAAACAGACCTTGGAGTGCAGGTTCATAGCTCCTTGAAAGTGGAGTCACAGGTAGATAGGATAGTGAAGAAGGCGTTTGGTATGCTTTCCTTTATTGGTCAGAGTATGGAGTAAAGGAGTTGGGAGGTCATGTTGCGGCTGTACAGGACATTGGTTAGGCCACTGTTGGAATATTGCGTGCAATTCTGGTCTCCTTTCTATCGGAAAGATGTTGTGACACTTGAAAGGGTTCAGAAAAGATTTACAAGGATGTTGCCAGGGTTGGAGGATTTCAGATATAGAGAGAGGCTGAACAGGCTGGGGCTGTTTTCCCTGAAGCGTCGGAGGCTGAGGGGTGACCTTGTAGAGGTTTACAAAGTTATGAGGGCATTGATAGGATAAATAGGCAAAGTCGTTTCCCTGGGGTGGGGGAGTCCAAAACTAGAGGGCATAGGTTTAGGGTGAGAGGGGAAAGATATAAAAGAGACCTAAGGGGCAACTTTTTTCACGCAGAGGGTGGTACATGTATGGAATGAGCTGCCAGAGGATGTGATGGAGGCTGGTAGAATTGCAACATTTAAGAGGCATTTGGGTGGGTATATGAATAGGAAGGGTTTGGAGGGATATGGGCTGGGTGCTGGCAGGTGGGACTAGTTTGGGTTGGGATATCTGGTTGGCGTGGACGGGTTAGACGGAAGAGTCTGTTTCCATGCTGTACATCTCTATGACTCTATAATTCTAAGTACATGGATGATGATGGATAGTGACGAGCTGAGAATAGTTCACAGATCAGCGCAACATCGAGGGCCGAAGGGCCTGTTCTGTGCTGTATTGTTCTATGTTCTATATCGTTCTTAGGGCTAAAGGGTATGGGGAGAAACTAAGAACAGGATACACAGCTAGAATCCCTGCAGTACTGAAAGAGTCCATTTAGCCAATCAAATCTGCACTGACCCTCTGAAGAGCATCCCAATCAGACCCAATCCCATAACCCCACATTTGCTATGGCTACTCTACCTACCCCTGCACATCCCTGGACACCATGGGGCAATTTAGCATGGCCAATCCACCCTAACCTGCATACCTTTGTAACTATGAAAGGAAACCAGAGCATACAGGAGAAACGCATGCATTGATGGGGAGAAAGTCATCCTGAGGCTAAAATCAAACCTGGGTCTCTGGCGCTTGTGAGGCAGCAATGCTAACCAGTTGGATGTTCAACCATAATCATACTGAAGGGCAGAGCAGGGTCAAAGGGCCAAATGGCCTCCTACTCCCATTTTCTATACCTTTATGTTTTAAACCATTTAAAATTCCGATTTCATTTTCAAAAGTGAATCCTTGAATGCAAAGCAAATTGACAAAATTCACTTAACGATACTTAAGCTTCATTAAACATTTTATTTAAGCTTGTAGTTAACCCCTTCATACCTTGCGAGGGTGTGAGTGCCAATTGCAACCATTGTCAGTCCACTACGATAAAGCAACTCAGCAGAGATCGACAATTAAATCTAGAATCATTTATGTGTGGTGACTTTCTGTAATACACCATTGAAGGATGTTGGGTATTTTGCTATCCTCCCTTTGTCTTTTGGGTAGCTTTTGGCATCAGAATTTGCCATTGCTTCATAACAAACTTTAACAATTTTCTGACTGGTTAAAGTATTGAATTAAATAAAGCCATTCAAATATGGTGATCAAAGCTTAACCTGCCAATACAACTGTGGACTCAACCAACACATTTAATTAGCTGAGCGGAAATTCTCAGTGAAAACTCATTCGATCCCCAGAGGCGATCAAGCAAATCTCCATTGTTCCCCTACATCACAACTATACTTTTGAATCCAATTTGCTGGATAATGCACCCAATTTACCAGCAATTGTTTTTGAGTGTTTTTGATAATTTCTTTTTTATACAATTCCATTCACGGCCAAATAGAATCAGAGTCATAGAGATATACAGCATGGAAACAGACCTTTCAGTCCAATTCATTCATGCCGACCAGATATCCTCAATTAATCTCATCCATTTGCCTGCACTCGGCCCATATCCCACTAAACCCGTCCTATTCTCGTACCCACCCAGAGGCCTTTTAAATGTTGTAATTGTATCAGCCTCCACCACTTCCTCTAGCAGCTCATTCCATGCATGCACCACCCTTTGTGTGAAAAGTTGCCCCTTAGATCCCTTATATATCTTTCCCCTCTCACCCTAAATCCATGCTGTCTAGTTCTGGACTACTCTACCCCAGGAAAAAGACCTTGTCAATTTACCCTATCCATGCCTCTCATGGTTTATAAACCTCTACAAGGTCACCCCTCAGCCTCTGACGCTCCAAGGAAAACAGCTCCAGTCTATTCAGCCTCTCTCTTTAGCTCAAACGCTCCAACCCTGGCAATGGTTTCCTAGCTCCTTTGTTTTAGGAATCATTCCAGACTGCCAAGTCTCTGGTCAACAGATCCAGTCCTCCCAGAATGCAACTGGAACAGAAGAGGTTTGTTTGAATCTGTAAGTCTTGATTTCCCTCAACACCACAGCAGTACCCCTCCCCATGGTATGTATGTCATATTGAGAGGGCAAGGTTTCATCCAGTATTTCACTTCACCAACCTCTGTGAATGTGTGCACCAACAAACATCCAACTGAAGATGGTCAGGCAGGTTGAAACGGTATTAAAGGTAGCTTATACAATGCTTGGGTTTATAAACAGAGCTGAAAATGTGTTGCTGGAGAAGCGCAGCAGGTCAGGCAGCATCCAGGGAACAGGAGAATCGATGTTTCGGGCATAGGCCCTTCTTCAGGAATGGGCATGGATTTTAAAAGCGAGGAATTTATGCTACACTCTCTACAAATCATTTGTCAGACCACATTTGAAGAATTGTGTTCCGTTCTGGGCACCTTATTTAAGGAAGATGTTAAAACCCTGGAGAGAGTGCAAAGGAGATTTATTAGAATGAAATCAGGAATGACGTATTTTAAATACAAGGCAAGATTAGAGACATTGGGCTATTCTTCTTGGAGCAGAGAAGATCAAGAGAAGATCAAAAAATACGGAGGTATGGCATTGAGGGTGAGTTGGAGGTTTGGATTAGGAGTTGGCTGGCTGGAAGAAGACAGAGGGTAGTAGTTGATGGCAAAGGTTCATCTTGGAGTGCCGTCACTAGCGGTGTTCCGCAAGGATCTGTTTTGGGACCATTGCTGTTTGTCATTTTTATAAATGACCTGGAGGAGGGGTTAGAAGGTTGGGTGAGCAAGTTTGCGGATGATACGAAAGTCGGAGGAGTTGTAGACAGTGAGGAAGGATGTGGCAGGTTACAGCGGGATATAGATAAGCTGCAGAACTGGGCAGAAAGGTGGCAAATGGAGTTCAATGTAGCTAAGTGTGAGGTGATTCACTTTGGTAAGAGTAATAAAAAGATGGGGTACTGGGCTAACGGTCGGATACTTGGTAGTGTGAATGAGCAGAGGGATCTTGGTGTCCATGTACACAAATCTTTGAAAGTTGCCACCCAGGTAAATAGTGCGGTGAAGAAGGCATATGGCATACTGGCTTTTATTGGTAGAGGAATTGAGTTCCGGAGTACTGAGGTCATGTTGCAGTTGTATAAGACTCTGATGCGGCCGCATCTGGAGTATTGTGTGCAGTTTTGGTCGCCATACTATAGGAAGGATGTGGAGGCACTGGAACGGGTGCAGAGGAGGTTTACCAGGATGTTGCCTAGTATGGTAGAAAGATCGTATGAGGAAAGGCTGAGGCACATGGGGTTGTTTTCATTGGAGAAAAGAAGGTTTAGGGGTGACTTGATAGAGGTGTATAAGATGATTAGGGGTTTAGATAGGGTCGACAGTGAGAATCTTTTTCCACGTATGGAGTCAGCTATTACAAGGGGGCATAGCTTTAAATTAAGGGGGGGTAGGTATAGGACAGATGTTAGGGATAGGTTCTTTACTCAGCGAGTCGTGAGTTCATGGAATGCCCTGCCAGTAGCAGTGGTGGACTCTCCCTCATTATGGGCATTTAAGCGGGCATTGGATAGGCATATGGAGGATAGTGGGCTAGTGTAGGTTAGGTGGGCTTGGATCGGCGCAACATCGAGGGCCGAAGGGCCTGTACTGCGCTGTATTCTTCTATGTTCTATGTTCTATGTGACCTTATTGAGGTGTTCAGAATTATGAACAATTTCAACCATTTCAAGAAGGATATTCTGTTTCTACTAGTTGCTATGTCAATAACTAGAGTTCACAATTTTGAGATTGTCATCAAGAGAACTAGGGATGAGAGAACTCAGCGTTGTTAGGATTTGGAAAGCATCAGGAGAAAGTGAGGAGTGCAGATGCTGGAGATCCTGATGAAGGGCTTTTGCCCGAAATGTCGATTCTCCTGCTCCTCGGATGCTGCCTGACCTATTGTGCTTTTCCAGCGCCACACTCTCAACTTTGAAAAGCACTGCCTGGGAGAGTGATGGAAGCACATTCCATAGGAGGTTTCAAAAGAGAGCTGGGTATATATTTGAAAATGATGAAATTAGGGAGCTATAGAGATAGGGCTGGAGAACAGGATTAGCTGGATAGCTTTTTTCAGAAGCCATGCAGACATGATGGGTTGAATGGCCTCCTTCTGTACTGTAAAATTCGATGATTCAGTATGAATTATGAACAAACGTAGGCTATTAGGCGCCTCGAGCCTAAACTGCCGTTCAATAGGATCATGGCTTGTTTCCAATTCCACATTCCCATCTACCCTCAATCTTTGATTTTCCTCCCTGACAAGTATCTCTGTCTTCAGAATATTCAATGATCCCCATATCCATTACCTTCTAAGACAGAGTTTCAATGTTTCACTCTCCTCATGGAGAAAAGATTTCCCCATATCTCCATCTTAGAAGAGCAACCCCTAATTCTATCAAAGTGCTGCCTTGTTCAGGCTCATCCAATATTGCCATGTCAACCTTGTCAAGCCCATCTTCATCTTTGTTGATTAGCATCTTCACAGAGAGCCCTTTGGGGTCTTCTGGTGGCAAGATAGAAGCTGAGGACAAGAAGGTGGTTTTTATTTTGATTTTGTGATTATTGATCTCCTTGCTATCAGCGATTTTGAGAAAAGGACAAGTTTGTGAAGGAATAATTTAATTCAGTTTCCACCTTGCTCCTTTAAGTAGCTGCAGGGGTATCCACGGCAACCTGCAACTGCTGCAGCACTTGGGTAGAATGGCCTCTAGGCCGGGGTTGCGGCTATGGGGAGAGTAACTGGCCTCCTGGAGGTTGACAGGAAAACCCCAGTCAGGTCCCTCACAAGGCTAAAGGATAAGTCCATATTCTGTACTGTTTATATAATTAACTGGGGTGCAGAAAAATAGGACAGGGGTTGGTATGCTGGCTGAAAGTGCTATCTCACTTCCCAGAGGTGACCCTGATCTAAGGGAAATCAAGGCCCTAGACGTGCTGGGCCTGAGGTTCCTTTGATCTCTGTCTGAGTTTTATGCAGGGTTCATGATCAATCATTTGCTGACAAGTACAACATATAGTTTACAGATCTACCTGAAAGATTAGACTGAGTTGACTCTGTGTCACAAGTCTGCGTCCTGCTGCGGTTTTTGATTTAAACTGCAGCTATGAACACACCAAGTAAATTATACACATCAAACTCCTATAGTGGTGCTTTATGCAAGAATCTGTAGTAACAAGTGGATGACTCAGCTAGATGAAAGTGAGGACTGCAGATGCTGGAGATCAGAGTCGGGAGTGTGGTGCTGGAAAAGCACAGCAGGTCAGGAGAGTCGACATTTCAGGCATAAGCCTCACTCCTGAAGTAGGGCATTTGCCCGACATGTCTCCTGCTCTTTGGATTCTGCCTGACCTGCTGTGCTTTACCAGCACCACGCTCTCAACTCTGGATGTCTCGGCTACTCTGTTTGAAAGGCGTCTTGTGCTAGAAGGTGATTTTCTCTCCTCCCACTCAGACTAGTATGGTTACACATTCCAATCAGTCCTCCCATAGAGCTAGACTACTGCTTGCCGTGTGTAAGACTGAAATATAGGTGTCAGCAGTAGGGTTGGTTAGCTCTGTCGTGTAGTTCGCAATGTAGAGTGATGCCAACAGAGCTAATGCGCTAGAGATGAGGCTTCAGTCTTTGGAATAGGGCTTCAACATTCTCATATATAGGGGAGAGTGCTTCCAACGTATCCATCTCACACCTGAAAGTGGGGCCGCCATTAGTCCGGGCGAGGAAGAAGGTCTTTGTCACACTAGCCTTCATCAGAATTCGGTATTATTACATCCACTCAAACTCATTTCTGCCTGAATTGAGTCATTGGCCATGCTAAATTGCCTGTAGTGTTAGGTGAAGGGGTAAATGTAGGCATCTGGGTGGGTTGCGCTTCGGCGGGTTGGTGTGGACTTGTTGGGCCGGAGGACCTGATTCCACACTGTAAGTAATCTAATCTAATCTAAACCTCTGCAACATCATATGCAAGAACACCCCCTCCAAAACTGTACAAATGATAACATTCGAAATGATTGTTCTAGCTGTTACCTCTTGTAGTATAGGCAATGTTATTAAATAACAATGATTGAAATGGAGGGGAAATGGAATTTCTGGCCTTTATCAAAGTAGGATTGATTGAAAGGCACAAAATTCTGTAACTTCAAAATATTGTTGATTTTTCTGTAAATTAAGTAGATTATAATGAACCATTGCTCAAAAAATAAGAACAGTCTCAATCATGTTGTGAAGATATGCTGTACATCCTTGCAGGTTTGATTGCATTATAGTGCAAAGATGATGAATTTCACTACCTTACTTTGTGGATGGTAATACCTCCTAACAGTGTCTCTTTATACCCAGATTTGTTCTTCAACAACTAGCATGTGGGGAAGTTTACTTTGAGCATGCAGAATTTCATATACTTAAAGTCTTTGTCTGTATGAGTATTTGTTTCCAAAGCAAGGAAGGACAGTTAATTGTTTGCTGATCATTTGAGTCATTTTCTGAAGGCTTACATGGCTTGCCTCATCATTCAGAGAACATAGTGATGCCAGATAGGGTGATGGATACAGACTCAGCTTTAGCCTTCCAAAGGGATAACTACTTGAAGGAGGAAAAGAATTTACAGGGATAAGAGCCAAGAGAGAGAGAGATCATTTGTTTGCTTTTAGAAAGGGTCGGCACAGACTCAACAAGCCAAATGGTTGCCTTCTTTGTTGTAATACTGGGGAGTTGGTTCAGTCAATTGACTAGTTTGCAATATAACGCAATATAACGTGATGCCAACAAGACAAGTTCACTTCCTGTACTGGCTGAGATTCCCTTGAAAGTCCCCCTCACCAGTGGTGACCCTCAGATTAAACCACCACTGGTCATCTCTCTCGCATGAGAAAATGGGCTATGGTAACTTATCCTTTTACTATTCCATGAATTAGGAAGATCTTTTATCTCATTGTCTATCAAGACATATCTGAGATCATGCTTTGTAATTCAGAATTAGTTCTGTTTTTGGACTTTTTTTTAAGGACAATTAAGTGTTAATTTTCCCACTGTTCAATGACATAACTGTATCTGGTTGGGGGTTTTCTTAAAAATATTTTTCTCCTAAAATCACACAACACCAGGTTATAGTCCAACAGGTTTATTTGGAAGTACTAGCTTTCAAAGCACTGCTCCTTCATGAGACACAGAATTTATAGCAAAAGAGCACAGTGTCATGCAATTAAAATGATATATTGAACAAACCTAGATCACTGTTAAGTCTTTCATCTTTTAGAATGGGTTGCAGGTTTTGGTTCATTAATATGTCAATGCCAGAACTTCTTTCAAGTCACATTCTTGAGATAATTTACAATTTTATAAAAAAAAGGTGACATCTCAGCTCAGACAATGCATTAAAGGTGAGACGTTAGAGTCTGTCTGTATCCCAATCTTGAGTCACACTGGTTCTACTTCCAAAGTAGGAATTTATAAAATATTACATGGATTGACTGCCTGCAGGTTGTGTGTTTTTTGAGTAAAAATAGAATATACACATTCTAACATACACTATGTGCTGACCCATTCCTGATGGACGTGTGGTCAAAGATATTTTTCTTCACAAATTTCTCCACGAAGGACAGGTGATACAGAACAGTCCAACTACTTGGAGCATTCTGCGGTATTGAGGCCAGGCCCATTCTTCACAACACCAGGGACAGGTAGAACCTTAGTACATAGTGACACTTGGTGTTTGCGTACTGGGAATCCACGCACAGCTTGATGCAGCCACACACAAAGATGGCCAACAGGGTGAGAGTAGATTTGGGTGTGTTTTTCCCCCTTTGTCCAGATCTTTGTATATGGTGTCCGTTCGGACCCGGTCCATCTTCAATCTCCACATGAAGCGGAAGATGGCCCGGGTCACTGCGGCGCCGCAGGTTCGGGGAACAGGCCAGACCTGTGCCACGTACAACTACACTGAGAGTACCTCACACCTGATGACCAGGTTTTTACCCGCAATGGAGAATGACTGTTGTTCCCATCTGCCCAGTTTCTGCCTCACTTGAGTGACACGTTCCTCCCAAGACATGGCGCATGTTCCAGCCCCTCGGAACCAAATACCCAGCACCTTCAGGTGGTCAGCCCTGATGGTGAAGGGGATGAAGGATTGGTCAGCCCAATTTCAAAAGAGAATGGCCTCGCTTCTGCCTTGATTTACCTTGGCCCCCAAGGCCTGTTCAAACTGGTCACAGATGGACATGAGTGTATACACGGACAGCGGATCTGAGCAGAAAACAGTGATACCATCCATGTACAGGGAGGCCTTAACCTGTAGGCCCCCAACCCTCTCAGGCTCGCATCCTTCCTGATGGACCACACAAATAGCTCTATACAGTACACAAACAAAACAGGAGAGAGAGGGCAGCCCTGCCTATTTCCAGATTTGGTTGGAAAGCTTTCTGATTCCCATCCATTGATTGAGATTGCACTAACCATGTTGGTGTAGAGCAGTTGGATCCAATTATAGATTCCCTCCCTAAAGCCCATTTTGGAGAGGACATTTCTCATGCATGTGTGCAATATCCTGTCAAAGGCTTTCTCCTGGTCCAGGCTGATGAGGCAGATATCCACCCCCCTGTCCTCCACATAGGCGATCGTATCCCTAGGAGTGCGAGACTCTCAGTGATCTTCCTGCCCGGAACAGCACAGGTTTGGTCGGGGTGAATCACCAATCCCAGAGCAGGCCTGACCCAATTGGCAATGAACTTTGGCAAGATTTTGTAGTCCACATTTAACAGTGAGATTGGTTGCCAATTTCTAATTTTCTCCCTCTTCCCCTTCTGCTTGTAGATGAGGGTGATGATGCCTTTCCTCATGAATTTGCTCATGGTCCCTGCCAGAATCAAACTGACATAGACTTCCAGCAGTTCTGGCCAATCAAGTCCCATAGAACAGAATTGAACTAGACCGGTAAGCCATCGCTTCCCAGAGTTTCATTCTTTTCAGAGGACCTGAGGGCCTTTGTCAGCTCATCCAGAGATAGTGGCTGGTCTAGCCTCTACCACATGCTGTCATCTAAAACCTCCATGATAGAGGGGCTTGTACTTACAAATAAACCTGTTGGATTATAACTGGTGTTGTATGATTTTTAACGTTGTCCACCCCAGTCCAACACCAACACCTCCTCATCATGGCTAACCTGATAGTGTAAAGACAATTCAGTTAAAGCACAGTCAAGCACTAAAACTAAAAGGAATCAATTTTTCTGTGGTAATTATTTTGAGTAAAAATTGCTAATGTCAATATTCTCTCTCCATCCAACAGCACTCTGCTCATACATATGTAGAAAGGTTCACTTATCAGACCTTTGTGTGTTAATTCTATGCGACAAACAGAAAGTCAGTCATTGACATTACTCTTTGGTTAACTGAATATGCATTAGCCTGTGGGAACTTGGTGACTTGTTCATTGTCGCCTTAAATAACCTCTCTCAAGCTATCCAGACTGTAGCAGTGACTGCACTACATCAGTGATGGTTATTTCTTCCTTGCTTTCCTTTGTTCTTTATTCATTTCTAGATAAATTAGTGAAATGTTTTCCCACTGTATTTCATTGTTGCTAACTGCATCCTGCAGTGACTAATATTAGAGGACAAATTGACCAGAATGTGAAATTTTCACTCTGTTCAATGTTTGTTGCCAAGATCATTATGAAGATTGAAAGGATGGTATTTCTGACGGTTGGTGATCTGTTGTCCAATATTCTACCCAGTCAGACAATGAAGAGAACTGATGGAAATTGAAAGATGTAGACCCATAGAAATGTTGAAGCCTAGAATGAAAGTTGAGAGGATGAGAGGTAAACATTCTCCTGAAAACAGAATGAAAACAGACAAAATGAAGTACCAAAGACTGCTTTTAGCTGTTTTGATAACCGTGAATGTGGAAATCTCTATAAATTGGAGTAGCTGTGCCACATCTGGCTACTTTGCCTTTCTTTGCAAAAGGAAGCTGTATTGTTGTTTGTAGCGTTGCTGTTTGTCGGACTGATGAGCAAATAGTCAGAAGAAACAGATAACCTAAGTCATGCATACCTGACTGTTTGGAAAATGAAGTGCAAATTTTAACTCATTTCTGATTTGAAAAATATATTATTGTCTCAGCTTAAGAAAATGAATAATAGGCTAGTAGAATTATTTCTTACGTTTCTACTTAGTGCACAACAGAAAACAAAACAGGACTTGAAAGAGATTGAGGCTTTATTCTAATTCCTCTGTGTTGTAGCAATGAGTAGATGATCCACAACACAAGGAAGACGTATCACACAAAAAAATGTATTATACACTTTGAAAACTCTGTATTGCCTCTCGCAGTATTGGAAATTAAATTGTCTCCCTCAGGATTCTTGTTGATCAAGAGCTCCAGCTCTTGGCATACGTGCTGGAGATATCAAAGGGGAACATGTTATTGAAGATTTCTTCCACATGAAATAAACTACTCTTGCCTTGAGTATGTGTCCGGTATTCCCACATGACTGGAGAATATGATTCATTGAAACTTCAGTTGCTCAACAGAATTTACTTTTCTTGCAGTTCACTCTTCGTTAACATTTTTGCACTGTTGTCAGATTTTTTCACTTTTTTTTATAGATTGGGAAACTGAAGCCCTTCTCTTTGACCCCACCATAAACTCGGTTGAGCTTGAAATTGCCATGTCCATACAATCTGTGTTCAACAAAGAAAGGGAAGGTTTTAATTCAAAGACCAGAAAGAAAATTTAGTTGTCAAGACACTTCGATTCCAAATCCCTTCAGTCCTTGAGATATCATTTTGATGTTGCATTGTTTGGAATTGAAAGTTTTCAATGCCGTTATTTTAACTTAAGAGCTGACCACTTAAGGGTTTTCCGAGAGGGTTTTAAAAAAAACGTGCAAGTTCTATTCACATCCCAATTTTCATGAGTCTACAATTGAAGAATTTCATTAATTACTGATGACCACTTACAAAGCAGTGGATAGAGATTCAGAGATTGAAAGCACCCAGAACAATAATAACCTTTATCACATGAGCTATATCTACACATTTCTATTCATTCTTACCATTGCAACGGAAATAGTTTTCTTCAACTAGGCAACAAGGGAAATAACAGAGGAGGTAAACTTTGAAGTCCAAATAAGAGTTGGATAATCCAAACCTACAAAATCAGATGAGCTAGGTCAAATAACAAATTTGTATCTTTTTCAAACAAAGATCATTAGAGTTTTACCACAAGGCATTCAGGATATAAAGCTAAGACAGGTGAATGGAGTGAATGTGCATATCAGCCATGATTACATAGAGGAGGCCTGAAGGGCTGAATGGCTTTCTCCTTTTCCTAAAATCTATATAGTCTGGAAGTGAATCTTCTATCTGAACTGGAGTCAATTAGAGATGTAACAGTTTATAACCCACAAAGGTATGCAAAGAAAGACAATTCAGGAGTAAAGGTCTGTGATAGGATGGAAATGATTCAATGAAAAATGGGATGTTAGTGCAAATCAAAGGGATGATGAATGGGCAAGTAATAATCAAAGAATACACCCAGAGGAGCTGTGAAAAGCAACAGCAAAGTGCTGTCTGAAAAATAGGAGCAGTGGGTGGTAATTTGAAATCGTTCACTTCAGTGTAGAATTTGGAAGGTTCATTCTCAACATCTAAAAATGAATTACAGATTGTTACAGATGGGGATTCTGGTAAATTAAACTATTTGATATTTCCCTGCCTTCTGTCTCTAAGCAGAAATGTTTTGATCATTTTCCAAATATGCTGCGCTGGGTTTCTCTGAAACCCTGAGTCTGGGAAGTCTAATTTTAATATGACCCACAATAGACTCTTTAGGGTTAAGTTAGAAGTATGGTTTAGACATTCAAACCTGGAGGATGACTGTCCTGATACAGACGCACATACAAGCATACAATGAAGAAAACAAAAGAGGTTGTGCTTAAGAATACAGTTGAAGTTCTAAATTTGGGCTGAGAAGTGGCAGATGGAGTTTAATTCAGATAAATGCAAGGTGCTGCATTTTGGGAAAGCAAATCTTAGCAGGACTTTTACACTTAATGGTAAGGTCCTAGGGAGTGTTGCTGAACAAAGAGGCCTTGGAGTGCAGGTTCATAGCTCCTTGAAATTGGAGTCGCAGGTAGATAGGATAATGAAGAATGCTTTCCTTTATTGGTCAGAGTATTGTGTACAGGAGCTGGGAGGTCATGTTGCAGCCACACAGGATGTTGGTTAGGCCACCTTTGGAATATTGTGTGCAATTCTGGTCTCCTTTCTATCGGAAGAAGGTGATGAAACTTGAAAGGATTCAGAATAGATTTTACGAGGATGTTGCCAGGGTTGGAGAATCTGAGCTACAGGGAGAGGCTGAACAGGCTGGGGCTGTTTTTGCTGGAGCGTCGGAGGCTGAGGGGTGACCTTATAGAAGTTTACAAAATTATGAGGGGCATGGATAGGGTAAATAGACAAAGTCTCTTCCCTGGGGTGGGGGAGTCCAGAACTAGAGGGCATAGGTTTAGGGTGAGAGGGGAAAGATATAAAAGAGACCGAAGAGGCAATATTTTCACGCAGAGTGTCGTGCATCTATGGAATGAACTGCCAGAAGAATTGGTGGAGGCTGGTACAATTGCAACATTTAAGAGGCATTTGGATGGTTATATGAATTAGGAAGGGTTTAGAGGGATATGGGCAGAGTGCTGGCAAGTGGGACTAGATTGGGTTGGGATATCTGGTTGGCATGGACGAGTTGGACCAAAGGGTCTGCTTCCGTGCTGTCCATCTCTATGACTCTGTGACTCTAATAACTTAAATATCCATTCTTCTTTGCTTTACATTGTTGTCAGTGTCCAGAAACTGTGTCTAGTTGGCTGAAGACAGAATGTTGCAGAATTTCTTTGAAGTTAGTGATGAAGCCACAAGGTGATTTTTGTAGATAGGGACTGAATCTGTTTTACAGGTAGCTGCAAGCATTTACTTTCCAGAGAAGCACACTTCTGATGGTAGGAACAAATTACTGCAGATGCTGGAATCTGTACTGAAAACAATAACTGCTGGAGATCACAGTGTGTCAGCCAGCATCCACAGCTGAGCTCTGATGAAGAATCAACCAGACTCGAAACATTAGCTTGCTCTCTATCTATGGATGCTGTCTGACCTGCTGTGATCTCCAGCCTTTGTTGTTTTCAGAAGGTTTTAAAGGTGCTTGAGAGAAACAAACTCCCACAGGTTTACTTGGACTTCAGGCAGAGCACAGCTATTCAGCCTGGAGTCTGAGTGTTGGCTGTTACCAACAGGTTAGGTTTTTAGCAGACTTGATGTTGACAAGATGTTAGCTAAAGCAAGTGTTTAGAAATGTATAATTAAAACTTTTCAAAGATCTGTTTTGGTCAGACGACACACTCTTTAATCAGGCAGTTTCAACTGACTGATTAGGTCCCATTCCTCTGGATAAGGATCCATTGTTAACCTTAAGATATAGATGGGGCAATTCCACAAGTATAATGAGGTTTGATTATTCTCTCTGTGTTATGAGCCTTTGGGGAAATATACTGTCAACTATTCTCTTGTGTGTGGTGGCTGCAATGTCCACACAATGAAAAGGTGAAATTCTAGCAGGGTCATGTCTCAGCTTTGTCCTGGCTCTTGCTGTTGGAAGTTTCCAGAATTGTTGTCAACATGCATCATGTGATTGGCTGCCATGTTCTAGTTCAGCAAGTCTATTTTTAAAAACCAAACAAGGAAGTGTAGCTTTTTAGCACAATTTATGATGCCTATTATATTGAGTGGAGCTTGGGCAGTAAAGACTTGATGGGCCGAGGGACCTCTTCTTTATTGTACGATTCTTGCTTCCATGATCTTTCAGGTCTTGTGGATTAGACAATACACAAGATTGATGAATTGACATCCAACACAGCCCATCAAACCTCTCTGTCATTTTCTTGTTAATTCAAAGAACTATTTCAGATGTAACTGTTTCTATTTTGAATGTATCTGTAACTTTTATTTCTGTAATTCAGTTGACAGAATATGATTCTTGCAAGAAATGACAACAGAAAATACTGGACAAACTCAGCAAATATGGCAGCATCTGTAGAGGGTTAACGTTTTGAGGCCATTATGACTCGAGACAAGATTATCTCTCTTTCTCTCTCTACAGATGCTGCCAGATCTACTAAGTTTCTCCAGCATTCTCTGTTTCAGACTTCCAGATCTGCAGTGCTTGTTTTGACTCTACTGCAGAACTGGTTCTTACAAGCATCCACTAGTTTAAAATAAGTTCAAAAGCAAGAGGACATTTGGGTTTTACAGTTGCAGTTGACATTATACAAGCCTTCTCTGTAAGAAACATCCAATCTCAATTTGTGCTCTTCTTGAAACAGTTATCTAGTTGCCATTATAAGTCAAACCTCACAGAGAGAACAGCATGACCTTTGTGATTGTGATAGATTACAGGTTACTGTAAGATTGTGGTTACCAGACCATCTTGTTGAGATGCCTGGTAACAATCCCTGTTGAGGGCAGGAACATCTGAGTGTAATGACGAAAGGTGTTAGTGACAGGAGCACAATTTTACAAAGTGTATTGCTCATAGAGACCATCTTCAGGTCACCTGCTCTGAACCTGTCCCTGAACATTTACCTGGATGAGCTATTTCAATAACCCCAGTCCTCAGCATTTATTTTTCATTTAAGTGGTATATGAACATCATTGGAAAAATCAATATTTATTGCCTGTCCCTAATTGCCCTTCAACTTTCTTTGCAATTTCAATGGGGTGTTAAGAATCAACCACATCGCTGTGAAGTTGCATGTCGGCCAAACAGGATAAGGATGGTAGATGTCCTTCCTTAAAGGACATTCATGAACTGGATAGACTTTTAATTAGTATTCTGGGATTATCTTTATAAATTAAATTTAATTCATCCAGCTGTAAAGTTGGGATTGGAACCTGTATCCTCAGCATTAACACTGAGCTCAGGATTATTAATTTCGTAAAATTTCCATTTCACCATTTTTTCTGTTCCTCTAATGAGTTTATAATAGAGTGACATGTATGGACAATAGTTATGCCAAATTCCTAAAGCTGCTAAGACAAGGCAGAGAATGCCAATTTTAGTCCTGGAGATCAGTACTATGTGAGTCATTAAGTTGCCCAAGAGCCACCAATGTAACAGCCAGACTCTGTAAAGATAGACTCCATAGCGAGACATGATTGGGGTTTTGCTTCTGAGAGTGAACATGCTTCAGATACATAAACCTGTGAACGAATCTCAATGACTTTAACGGCTCTTGATCAGGGATGTTGCTTTATTTGCAGTGTGTATACTGCATCTATTGGAGGTTGACCGTTCAAACCAAAGTGAGTGGTTTGAATGTACTGAGCAGATTATGTTTTGTGAAACGTCCTAAAACTAAGAGTTAACTCTCAGTGGGCATCCCTTCTCAATGTTGTCTCCCTGGATCATGCACTTAAAGAATATACCAACCCCCACACTTGAGAAAGCCCACACACAGCTCTGACAGGATTTGCTTTTCGGTCTTCTTAGATGTTGAGATTCCCCCACTTGCTGCTGCCTTTATTTAATCAGTGACACAAGGAACCCTCAAGTGGATGTAAATTGACCACATAAGGGCTTCTATTG
Organism: Chiloscyllium plagiosum; assembly: GCF_037043375.1. NCBI lineage: Eukaryota > Metazoa > Chordata > Chondrichthyes > Orectolobiformes > Hemiscylliidae > Chiloscyllium > Chiloscyllium plagiosum. The sequence continues at coordinate 13,824,921 of NW_028270170.1, read as the reverse complement.
ACAGCCAACTTACTGACCTCTCTTCCAACTCCTTCCCCAATACCCCATGATATCCACTCTGCATTACTAATCCTGCCACAGTGCCTGATTGAAGTTCAGCACAAGCTGAAGGAACAACACCTCATTTTCTGATTAAGCAATTTACAGCTTTCAGGACTCTATATTGAATTCCACAGTTGTAGAGCATGAACTCTGTCCTCCATTTTGCTTATCTTGCCCACTCTCCTCAGCAATGTTTTGTTCACTTTGCTCTCATCAGCACAGACCAATTTTCTCCTATTAACACTCAACATTTGTGCTCATTTTACATAGCTATCTCTCCTTTTGCCATCATTATCACTACTTTTGTCTTTGTCAGCACACGTATTTATATATAGCTGTCTCAATGAGGGAAATATGTCTCAAAGCTCTTGTGTCTTGTTGGGCTTGTTCTTAGCATTTTCTCACCTATCATAGGTAAAGTTACCATAGTCCTCCCAGACCATAGGGTGCTATCTCATTACAGAATGACGACTGGTGGTGGTTTAACCAGAGAGTCACCACACATCAGGTAAGGGGGGATGTTGTGAGGGCAGCCCTTTATGGTAACTTCAGCCAATGCAGAAATCGTTGTAGGCATCACTCTGCATCACATATCAGCCAGCTAAGCCTGTCAAAGTGATTGGTTAACTCAGCCAGGTGGCTGGTTTGTGATGCCGAGTGACACTAACAGTGTGGTTCGATTCCTGCACTGGCTGAGGTTACCATGAAGGACTGTCCTTCTCAGCCTCTCCCATTGTCTGAAACATAGTGACCCTCAGATGAAGCCACCACCCGATGTCTCTCTCGAATGAGAGTGGAACTATGGTGACTTTCCCTTTTACTATTCCATGAAGCAGGAAGCCTTTGTCCCATACCTGAGATCATGCTTTGTAATTCTGAATTAGTTCTATCAGTCCTCTGGACAATGGCTATTTTACCTTATTCATACTGTGTACCTCTATCTCTTCTTTATCACCATTAGTACTCCCTTTGTTCTTTTCTATTCACTCTCCTTCCTCTCTGCCAACAGCATACAAAACTTGAAACATTACTTTTATTTTTCTCTACAAATGCTGCCAGACCTGTTGAGTTTCTCCAGATTTCTCTGTCTTTATATAAGTTGTAAAGAGAGCTGGAAACCAGAGTTAGAAGCAGAGAGTAAGCACTTCAAAGAACTGTGAACAAAGCCTGTTGCATACAGAGCAACTAGTATTGCTTCTGCATTGCTTCAAGATACATAAAATATTCAGTGTTGAATAATATTAAAATATCTATCATGTTGAGAATGGTCAAGTCTCGCAGTTGAAAGGATACAAGTGGCTTCTGACCGCAAGTTCATTTTCATCGAAGAGAATAGTGAGTTGTGTGGCAAGACTAATAAGGAATACATTGCAACTCTTAATTAGATTTCAGCACGCAGAAACACCAGGATCACAAACACAAACCCAGCTGCAAGAACAATTTGTATTTATCTAGCTCTCTCAATGTTGGAAAAATGCCTCAAAGCACTTGTGTGTATGATACAATTTCATGAAGGTTCCAGTACAGAACTGGGCAACACATTTCATGAGTGACTTTGGGTTTTCAAAGGAACCAGAGCATTTTTATTTATTGAAGTGACAATTCAACATTCAGGTGTAGAGCATGAATTTTGACAAACTTATTTTAGAACGGTTGCTCTTATTTTGCATCGAACATACAGGGCGTAAACAGGCATTTTGACTCTAATTCATTCTGGTGTTTCTCTTCCAGATAAACTTGGCACCAACCTCTTCACCTTATCCTATCTGCATCACCACTTTCGTTCCTTCTTCCCTCATGTATTCGTTCAGCTCCCCCTAAGAAAATATGAATCATCTCTTCTGACCCCATTATATTTCCCAATATGCAAAGCTTTCACTAATATTTGGTGCATACACAGGCATAGAGTCATAGAGATGTATAGAATGGAAACAGACCCTTCGGTCCAACTTGTCCATGCCGACCAGATATCCCAACCCAATCTAGTCCCACCTGCCAGCACCCGGCCCATATCCCTCCAAACCCTTCCTATTCATATATCCATCCAAATGCCTTTTAAATGTTGCAGTTGTACCAGCCTCCACCACTTCCTCTAGCAGCTCATTCCATACACGTACCACCCTCTGCATGGAAAAGTTGCCCCTTAGGTCACTTTTATAAATTTCCCCTCTCACCCTAAACCTATGCCCTCCAGTTCTGGACTCCCCGACCCAGGGAAAAGACTTTGTCTATTTACCCCATCCATGCCCCTCACGATTTTGTAAACCCCTATAAGCTCACCCCTCAGCCCTCAACTCTCCAGGGAAAACAGCCCCAGCCTATTCAACCTCTCCCTGTAGCTCAAATCCTCCAACCCTGGCAACATTCTTGTAAAATCATTTTTGAACCCTTTCAAGTTTCACAACATCCTTCCAACAGGAAGGAGACCAGAATTGCACGCAATATTCCAACAGTGGCCTAACTAATGTCCTGTGCAGCCGCAACATGACCTCCCAACTCCTGTACTCAATACTCTGACCAATAAAGGAAAGCATACCAAACACCTTCTTCACTATCCTATCTACTTGCAACTCCACTTTCAAGGAGCTATGAACTTGCACTCTCTTTGAAGTTAATATTTTACAAAATGTTAATCCATTGGCTGGTGAGGATCCAGATTTGATTCCAGTCTGTGGTGACTGTCTGTGTGGAGTTTGCACATTTTCCCCGTGTCTGCACGGATGTCCTCCAGGTGCTCTGGTTTCCTCACACAGTCCAAAGCTGTGCAGGTTAGGTGGGTTGACCATGCTAAATTGCTCAAGGTGGAGAAAGTGAGGTCTGCAGATGCGGAGATCAGAGCTGAAAATGTGTTGCTGGAAAAGCGCAGCAGGTCAGGCAGCATCCAGGGAACAGGAGAATCGACGTTTCGGGCATAAGCCCTTCTTCAGGAATTGCTCAAGGTGTCCAAGGATGTGCAGGCTAAATGTATTAGCCATGCAGGATTACAGGGATAGTAGAGGAGGTATGGGTTTGGGTGGGAAGCTGTTCAGAGGGTCAGTGTGGACTCGATGGGCCAAATGACCTGCTTCCACACTGTAGGGATTCTGTGATCATAATCTAAACCTTTCAGCACAAACTGGAATGGAAATGTTGGAGAATCGATGACCTGACGTGCACCTACAGCTGGCTCTGATGCTGATGCGATTTAAGATGATGTGTTAAGTATCATTTCAATCTATAAATGTTCGGCCTTAAATTCCCTGAAAAATATTTCCATCATATTGTTTTCTCTGTTTTGTTAATGGCACAAAATTGCTGATTAGACCAGGAATTGCAACTCCTAAGAGATTTAAACCAATTTCAAACCAATGCATTTCTGCAGTGTGGTTTATTACTCAGCAGCTATAACCTCATGTTCAGAAGACAATCAGAAATTGGAACAGGAGTAGGCAAGCCTGCTCTGCCATTCACTAGCATCGTAACTGATACAAAAGTATGATTTTGAGTATTGTTGAAAAAACACATTTTTTCAAAGCACTTCAGCTTGCACTTATCAGGATAATTCACAAGATAATCAAATTAATATGAACACTGTGAAAGGAGAATGGTGACTGGTTGAAAAGTGCACTCTGGCAGAGATGTTAATGTGGAGAATGGATCAATTAATGATCATTTAGTTAGAGACACAAAAAAAAACTGCAGATGCTGGAATCCAAGGTCGCCAAGCAGGAGGTAGGAAAAACACAGCAAGCCAGGAAGCATCAGGAGGTGGAGAAGTCAATGTATCGGTTATAACTCTTTTTCAGGACTGGGGGTGGGTGTAAGGGGAGCTGCAGATAAAGGAGTTGGGGGAGGGTTTTGGGTGGAGAGAGGGGCAGGGTGGTGAGGTAGGGAGAGATGAAGACAGGTAGAGGGTACGACCTGGTTGGTCGATGGGAGGAATGAATCTTGTTGGGAGCTGGAAGGAAGGGGGTGGGGCTGGGGAAGGGGTCGGGGGAGGGGAAGAGAGGTTATTTGAAATTGAAAAACTCAATGTTGAGTTCTCCAGGCTGCAGATTGCCCAGTGATGATTAATGATAACTGACAATTAATGGTAACTGTCAAAAAGTATGGCGCTGGAAAAGCACAGCCGGTCAGGCAGCATCTGAGGAGCAGGAGAGTCAATGTTTCATGCATGAGTTCTACCTGGTGTTGTTTACATTTTAAGCCAGGCAGATTGACTCTCGTTAATCAATCAGAGAATAGCTATCATGAAGGCTTTTGCGAAGATCTGTACCTCAGGTTGTGGTTGATTTAGTTGGTTAGCTCATCGAGCTGCTGGGTTATTTTGCAGACGTTCTGTCACCATGCTGGGTAATTGTCAGTGCTACTTCTGTCCTGCTTGGTATTTATGGGATCCGGTCTGTTAGGGTGAGTGGCACTTCCGGACCTTCTCTGCAGCAGTTTGTACACTGGGTCTATCTCTGTGCTTGGTAATAGTCTTTTCGGTTGAAAGTCAATCTTCCAAGCTTTCTTGCATGTCTCTGGTTGGCTTGTCCTAGAATGTTTACATTGTCATAGTTGAATTGATGGCCATCTTGGTCTGTGTATATGGAGATGAGGGAGAGTGGATCATGTTGTTTAGCTGCCAATTAGTGTCAATGAACTCAGATGGCTAATTTTATTCCTGTTTGTCCAATGTCGTTCTTGTTGCAGTTGTTGTGAGGGATTTTATATACTAGGTTAGTCATAAACATTGTGGGTATGGGCTCCTTTGTCCTGGTAAGTAGTTGGCTAGTGTGACTGTTGATTGGTGTGCCACCATATGACTTAGTGGTCATAACAGCTTGGTTGTTAATTCTGATATTTTCTTCACATTGGGTAAGGTGGCCAGTGCTGGTAGGTACAGTGTCTTGTTGATGTCTGTTGGACAGGCATCAGCGGACAAAGCTAATGGGGTATATGTTGTTAGCAATAGCTATCATTTATTTTGTTAAATTGGAACAGGCACAGCGTGAGTATAATTTTTTAAGTCTTCAATAATCAAGGCTTTGTATAGAAGACATTTAGTGTCCGCCGCATGTACATGGACCAAACTGCAAGCATGACTGACAAACCTGTTGTCAGTGCAGTTCTTCACATGATCAGCATAATTCAACACACTATAAAATGAATTTAGGGGACAAATGATGTTTTAGCTGCTGACACAACTATGGTTTCTGGCTTTTCCTAATGCTGTATTAATGACCATGATTAATAAAAAGCATCAGGCACACTCTTAATAAAATATCTCAAGAGGCTTTCCTACTTTGTGGAAGGCAGTGCGTTATTGCAGAAAGAATGAGTCCTCTGAGGACAGTTGAAATGGTTGCATTCATTATGCTGAAGTTTTATTTGAGTAGCCGAAGTCAGCATTCAGAGCTTTATAATTCAGTAACTTTACTGACAGTAGGTCAGTTAGCTCCCTCTGGAGATTGATCACATCCACGTCAAGCGCATCATTCCATTCTATATGATATGATTCAGAGATGTTTTAATGGATTGAGCCATCAAATCAGATGACTGAATGTTTCCAAGTTTGTGTTTTTTTAGATATCAAAATCTTTTTAAACTTGATTGTTCTGGTGTCTCTGCCTGAGTATTTCATTCCCAAAGGTCATGATTTGGAGATGCTGGTGTTGGACTGGGGTGTACAAAGTTAAAAATCACACAACACCAGGTTATATCCAACAGGTTTAATTGGAAGCACTAGCTTTCGGAGCGCTGCTTCTTCATCGGTGGTTGTGACAACCACTTGATGAAGGAGCAGTGCTCCGAAAGCTAGTGCTTCCAATTAAAGCTATTGGACTATAACCTGGTGTTGTGTGATTTTCAAATTTGTATTCCCAAAGGTGAAATTGTTAAACTTTATGTGATTATCTTCTATGCAGTGGTAACACAAAGTGTCGGTGACAAAAGACTGAGGCGTATTAGAGTTCAATTCAATATGTTGGTAATTCTGTTGGAAACAAAGTGAGCAAGGATTAAAAAGATACCAGGAAAGTCATAAAGGACATAGGAAATCAGAAGTAAAATCATCTTGGATCATTTGTGCATTCCTCTTCACAACTGAATGATGCTTAGCAGCTGATTGTCTGCCTACGATTTGGCCGGAGAATGCTCTGGGTAGCTTCCCAACATCTCAACTGGAAAACAATAATGGAGCAACTGAGTGTAATTCTGCAATGACAATTCCAAATGCTTCAAAATTGATCACTTAAGGACATAAGATATATTCTGTAAGCTACTTCTCTAAGCTTCTGAGCTTCTCCTTCATCCTGTAAGATGCTTATTAAAACTTCCTTGTTTAACCAAACTTGTGGTCATTTGTCTTGATATTTCCATGACTGGCACACTGGGCTGCATTTCTGTGCCCCCTCTGAGCATCTATTGGCCTGAGTTACAGAAAGCATGTAAAATAAGTTGGGTGGTTAGCGTACTACTTTCCCAGCCATCCCCTGGGTTCCTGCCATTATGCACTGAGCAAGTGGGCACTGAAATCGATGTCTGCCTGCCCTATATATAAAAAAAATCAAAGGTCAATTTGGCTCCTTATCAAGCTGATTAAACTGAACAGTAAGCTGCCCATCACAAGGCAAGTGTGGGCTCCTGGTGGATGAACCACTGTTAAAGATCTTCATAAGTAAAGGCTGGAAGGAATGGGGCATCTCATTGGGAGGTGCTTGGTGCACACTGGCTGTTCCTCCAAGATGCCATGCCCCAACCCTCTACTTCCTTTCAAGACATTAGCCTAACAGAGCCTGACAGATGACTCCCTCCCCCCTCTAACTGAGGCTAACTCCAAAGCCACAGGGTAGCCATGACCTTCCTAAGGGCTACTGAGCACTGGCACTGTTCGAGTGATTGTTTCTCAGGGCAGGGCTTCTTCCCAAATATGACAGATCATTTCAGAAAATAGGAAGGCTGTTAAGGCTGTTCTTCCCCTCAGACCTGTTCTAGCGTTCAACAAGATTATGGCTGACCTCAATTCCTCTTTCAGGTCAGCAACCTATAACCCTCAAGTCCCCAATGTTTCAAACATCTATCGAACTTAGAGTCATAGAGATGTACAGCATCGGTCCAACCCGTCCATGCCGACCAGATATCCCAACCCAATCTAGACGCACCTGCCAGTACTTCTCTATAGTGCACTAATCTCCACAGCTCCCAAGGGTAGAGAATGCCAGAGATATACTACCATCTAGGAGAAGAAATCCCTTCACATTTCAGTTTTGCAGGTAAAGCTCTTCAGGACGTGCAGTCTTACCAACAATAACACTTGCTTTCGATGAGCGCTGTCTAATCCTGTACCCATGTCCCCTTATCCAAGATTCCCCCAACCATGAAAACATCTTCCCAACACCTACCCTGTGAAGCTCCTCAGGTTTTGTATGGTTCAATAAGATCATCCTTTATTCTTCTAAATTCTCATGACTAAAAGTCTCACCTGTTTCGTTATTTTAATTAAGCTGATTTCTGCGATGTAAGGGTTGACTCGTGAATCTCTTCTGGACTGCTTCCAACACTAGCATATTTTTGTGTAAATACAGGGCGGCACAGTGGTTCAATAGTTAGCACTGCTACCTCACAGCACCAGGGTCCCAGGTTTGATTCTAGCCTTAAGCAACTGTCTGTGTGGTGTTTGCACATTCTCCCCATGTCTGTGTGAGTTTCCTCTGGGTGCTCCAGTTTCCTCCCACAGTCCAAAGATGTGCAGGTCAGGTGAATTTGCCATGCTAAATTGCCCATAGTGCTTGATGCAATGGTCGGAGGGAAATGGCTCTGGGTGGGTTACTCTTCGGAGGGTCGGTTTGGGCTGGTTGGGCCGAAGGGCCTGTTTCCACACTGTAGGGAATCTAATCTAAAACTGTACGTGGTACTTCAGGTACAGCCTCATCAATGTCTTGTAAAGTTGTAACAAGAACTGTCTACTTTTGATCTCCAGCCCACTAGCAAAAAAGGCAAAAATTCCATTTGCCTTGCTGCATCTATTTTTTGAGTTTCATTCACTAGAACACCCAGATCCATGTGCATTGCACATTTTTTTTTGCAATTCTTAAGCACCTAAGAAATTGTCAGCCTTTTGATTCTTCCAACTAAAGTGTATAATTTCATGCTTTCCTAAACTCTGGGTGCTCCGGTTTCCTCCCACAGTCCAAAGATGTGCAGGTCAGGTGAATTGGCCATGCTAAATTGCCCGTAGTGTTAGGTAAGGGGTATGGGTGGGTTGCACTTCGGCGGGTCGGTGTGGACTTGTTGGACCGAAGGGCCTGTTTCCACATTGTAATGTAATGTAATGTAATCTAATCTAATCTAAACTCCATCTGCCAAATCTTTATTCAATCTCTCTCAATCAGTCCCCTCTTAAAAATTCCTTAAGTGCTCATCACAACATGCCCTCCCATCTATTTTTCTATTGTCACAAATCCAGATACAAGTCAGCCATATAGTTGGTAAATGATTGAGACCTTAGGAGGTCATTGACCTAAATCCTGCATTGCTGGGCAAAGAGCAGAGACTCCACTGACCCAAATAGCATCTTCGGACCAGGCGGGCATGGTCTGGTGTCATGGCCTCCACTACCAATCGCTAGGGGAAGAGGACGTCCCAGCTCAGCTCCACCCCCTCCATCAGGAGTTATAGAGTCATAGAGTCATAGAGATGTACAGCATGGAAACAGACCCTTCGGTCAAACCCGTCCATGCCGACCAGATATCCCAACCCAATCTAGTCCCACCTGCCAGCACCCGGCCCATGTCCTTCCAAACCCTTTCTATTCATATACCCATCCAAATGCCTCTTAAGTGTTGCAATTGTACCAGCCTTCACCACTTCCTCTGGCAGCTCATTCCATACACGTACCACCTTCTACATGAAAAAGTTGCCCTGTAGGTCTCTTTTATATCTTTCCCCTCTCACCCTAAACTTGTGGCCTCAAGTTCTGGACTCCCCGACCCCAGAGAAAAGACTTTGCCTATTTACCCTATCCATACTCCCCTGGTCTGACATGTTTGGGGCAAATATCAGGAACTGTCCAGACAGGTCCTGACTGGTAGTGTTTTACTGGATGCAAAACTACCTGTTAAAGATGCCACCAACTGCCAGGGATGTCAGTCAACTCTGGGATATCCTGATCGTGATGAGTTCTTCAGTGAATGGTCATTGGGAGAAGGGTTGGAATTGAGGCAAAGGGTGACAGAGGGGCAGGGTAGGTAGTTAATGCTAAGATGTGGTGAGAGATCGTGCTGGGACTCATGGTGAGAAATCCTTCAAGAAACCCAAATGAACTGGCATTCACCCAGAAAAATAAGGTAAGATTCAGCACATGGTGTGTGTGAGCTGGTGAAGTAGAGGTCCTCTTCAGTTTCCCTTCAAAGGTTTGCTGTTCATCTTTATAACTTGTAAACATTTACTTCCTTTCCCCCTTATTGAATGATAGCCAGCTGTGAGAATTAAACAGTCCTGCGGTTAAAGGCTCACAAACATTTGTACTGAAATCTTTGCATGATACAATTACTTGGTCTCAGAGGAGGGCTTGGATTGCCAACTAATGTTCATAATAATTTCTCAGTGCTGGTTTGTGTGCTTCTGAGGAAAAACAATGCATTGCATAATTAATTTCATGTGACTTAATCATCAGGTTTTATCTTTCTTATCGGGGAGCTGGATATCTATACTCTAACACTGATCTTTTTTTAAATTACTATATAAATTAATAGAAATTAGTTTGGAATGATCATGGGACCTATTTACTGGGCTGTAATTAATTCCATTAAGCTGAAATCAAGCTGGGTAATCTGTGAGGAACACTGAAAGAATGAGTCTCATAGGGTTATCCCACATCACCGTACCATTTGTGTATGTAGACTTTAACTTCCCCAACATTGATTGGAAATGCTACAACTCTAGTACATTGGATGGATCAGTTTTTGTTCAATGTGTGCAGGAGGGTCTCCTGACACAATGTGCCGAAAGGCCAACAAGAGGGGAGGCCACACTGGATCTGATACTTGGTAATGAACCAGGCCTGGTGTTTGACTTAGTGGTAGGTGAGCACTTTGGTGGGAGTGACCATAATTCGGTTACGTTTAGTTTAGCAATGGAAAGGGATAGCTACATGCCACAGGGCAAGAGTTATCGATGGGGGAAAGGACAATTATGATGCAATTAGGAAAGACGTAGGAGGCATACAATGGGGTAGCAAATGCAGGGGATGGGGACAATTGAAATGTGGAGTTGGATAAAGGAACAGGTATTGCGTGTCCTTCATTGGTATGTCCCTGTCAGGCAGGGAGGAAGTGATAAGGTAAGGGAACCGTGGTTTACTAAAGAAGTTGTATCTCTTGTTAAGCGGAAGAGGGAGACTTATGTGATGTTGAGATGAGATGGTTCAGATGAGGTGATGGAGAGTTACAGATTAGCTAGGAAGGATTTAAAGAGAGAGTTCAGAAGAGCAAGGAGGGAACATGAGCACACTTTAGCAGGTAGAATAAAGGAGAACCCTAAAGGTTCTATAGGTATGTGGGGAATAAAAGGATGACTAGGGTAGGACGAGGGCCAGTCAAAAACAGAAGTGGGAATTTGTGTGTGGACCCTGTGAAGATCGGAGAGGTGCTAAATGAATATTTCTTATCTGTTTTCACTTAGGAAAAGGAGAATATTATACAGGAGAAGACTGAGATATGGGCTATTGGACTTGAAAGGATTGAGGTTAGTAGGGAGGAGGTGTTATCAATTCTAGAAGGTGGGAAAGTAGACAAGTCTCCTGGGCCAGATGGCATTTATCTGAGGATTCTCTGGGAAGCTAGGGAAGACATGGCGGAGCCTTTGGCCTCGATCTTTGACTCTTCATTGTCAACAGGTTTAGTACCAGAGGACTGTAGGATTGTAAATGTTGCGCCCTTGTTCAAGAAGGACAGTAAAGATGACCCAGGTAATTATAGACCAGTGAGCCTAACATCTATTGTAGGAAAAGTTTTGAAAAGGTTTATAAGAGATAGGATTTATAATCATTAAGTGACAATTTGATTGGAGATAGTCAGCATAGTTTCATCAAGGGCAGGTCGTGTCTCACAAACTTCATGGAGTTTTTTGAGAAGGTGACCAAGCATGTGGATGAGGGTAAGGCAATTGACATGGTAAGCATGGATTTCAGTAAAACCTTTGATAAGGCTTTTGGAGAAAATGCGGAGGCATTAGATTGAGGGTGATTTAGCAGTTTGGATTAGAAACTGGTTTTCTGCAAGAAGGCAGTGAGTGGTGGTTGATGGAAAATATTCAACCTGGGGTCCAGTTACTAGTGGTGTGGCACAAGGATCTGTTTTGGGACCACTGCTGTTTGTCATATTTATAAATGACTTGGACATAGGAATAGATGGATGGGTTATTAAGTTTGCAGATGACACCAAAGTCAATGGAGTGGTGGACAGTGTGGAAGAATGTTGTGGGTTACCGGGGACTTGGATAAACTGCAGAATTGGGCTGAAAGTTGGCAAATTGAGTTCAATGCAAATAAATATAACGTGATTCACTTTGGGAAGAATAACAGGAAGGCAGAATACTGGGTCAATGGAAAGATTCTTGGTAGTATGGATGTGCAGAGGGATCTTGGTGTCCATGTACATAGATCCCTGAATGTTGCTACCCATGTTCATAGTGCTGTTAAGAAGGCATATGGTCTGTTAGGTTTTATTGGTAGAGGGATTGAGTTCCAGAGCCGTGATGTCATGCTGCAATTCTAAAAAATGCTAGTGCAGCTTCACTTGGAATATTGTGTACAGTTCTGGTGGCCCCAATACAGGAAGGATGTGGAAGCATTGGAAAAGGCGCAGAGGTTTGGTGGGGAGTGGGGACGGATGATGGACTGGGGCCTAGAAGTTTGGTGTAGAGTGGGGACGGATGTTGGACAGGGGCCTGGAGATTTAGTGTAGAGTGGGGACGGATCCTGGACTGGAGCCTGGAGGTTTGGTGTAGAGTGGGGATGGATGTTGGACGGGGGTCTGGAGGTTTGGAATGGAGTGAGGAGAGATGCTGGACTGGGGCCTGGAGGTTTGGTGGGGAGTGGGATGGATGTTGGACTAGGGCCTGGAGGTTTGGAATGGAGTGGGGAGAGATGTTGAACTGGGGCCTGGAGGTTTGGAATGGAGTGGGGAGAGATGTTGGACTGGGGTCTGGAGGTTTGGAATGGAGTGGGGAGAGATGTTGGACTGGGGCCTGGAGGTTTGGTGGGAAGTGGGGACGGATGTTGGACTAGGGCCTGGAGGTTTGGAGTGGAGTGGGGAGAGATGTTGGACTGGGGCCTGGAGGTTTGGTGGGAAGTGTGGACGGATGTTGGACTGGGGCCTAGAAGTTTGGTGTAGAGTGGGGATGTATGTTGGACTGGGGCCTGGAGGTTTGGTGTAGAGTGGAGATGGATGTTGGACTGGGGCCTGGAGGTTTGGTGTAGAGTGGGGACGGATGTTGGACTGGAGCCTGGAGGTTTGGTATAGAGTGGGGATGGATGTTGGACTGGAGCCTGGAGGTTTGGTGTAGAGTAGGGATGGATGTTGGACTGGGACCTGGAGGTTTGGAGTGGAGTGGGGACGGATGTTGGACTGGGGCCTGGAGGTTTGGAGTGGAGTGGGGACAGATGTTGGACTGGGACCTGGAGGTTTGGAGTGGAGTGGGAACGGATATTGTACTGGGACCTGGAGGTTTGGAGTGGAGTGGGGACGGATATTGGACTGGGGCCTGGAGGTTTGGGGTAGAGTGGGGACGGATGTTGGACTGGGGCCTGGAGGTTTGGAGTGGAGTGGGGAGCGATGTTGGACTGGGACCTGGAGGTTTGGAGTGGAGTGGGGACGGATATTGGACTGGGGCCTGGAGGTTTGGTGTAGAGTGGGGATGGATGTTGGACTGGGACCTGGAGGTTTGGAGTGGAGTGGAGACGGATGTTGGACTGGGGCCTGGAGGTTTGGAGTGGAGTGTGGACAGATGTTGGACTGGGACCTGGAGGTTTGGAGTGGAGTGGGGAGAGATGTTGGACTGGGGCCTGGAGGTTTGGTGGGGAGTGGGGATGTATGTTGGACTGGGGCCTGGAGGTTTGGTGTAGAGTGGAGATGGATGTTGGACTGGGGCCTGGAGGTTTGGTGTAGAGTGGGGACGGATGTTGGACTGGAGCCTGGAGGTTTGGTATAGAGTGGGGATGGATGTTGGACTGGAGCCTGGAGGTTTGGTGTAGAGTAGGGACGGATGTTGGACTGGGACCTGGAGGTTTGGAGTGGAGTGGGGACGGATGTTGGACTGGGGCCTGGAGGTTTGGAGTGGAGTGGGGACAGATGTTGGACTGGGACCTGGAGGTTTGGAGTGGAGTGGGAACGGATATTGTACTGGGACCTGGAGGTTTGGAGTGGAGTGGGGACGGATATTGGACTGGGGCCTGGAGGTTTGGGGTAGAGTGGGGACGGATGTTGGACTGGGGCCTGGAGGTTTGGAGTGGAGTGGGGAGCGATGTTGGACTGGGACCTGGAGGTTTGGAGTGGAGTGGGGACGGATATTGGACTGGGGCCTGGAGTTTTGGTGTAGAGTGGGGATGGATGTTGGACTGGGACCTGGAGGTTTGGAGTGGAGTGGGGACGGATATTGGACTGGGGCCTGGAGTTTTGGTGTAGAGTGGGGATGGATGTTGGACTGGGATCTGGAGGTTTGGAGTGGAGTGGGGACGGATGTTGGACTGGGGCCTGGAGGTTTGGAGTGGAGTGTGGACAGATGTTGGACTGGGACCTGGAGGTTTGGAGTGGAGTGGGGAGAGATGTTGGACTGGGACCTGGAGGTTTGGAGTGGAGTGGGGACGGATGTTGGACAGGGGCTTGGAGGTTTGGTAGGGAGTGGAGACAGTTATTGAACTGGGGACTGGAGGTTTGGTGGGGAGTGGGCACAGTTGTTGGACTGGGGCTAGACAGCGTGTGGAACCCCCTCTACTCAGCTGCTACAATGTAATGAATCTCTGAATTTTTTTTAATCTGACTGTAATGTCAATCCTTTAACTATGTCTTATTTCTAACTTATTCTTTAAACACTGTAAAGAAATGTAATTACAATTCTGTTTATTCCTCTTTTGTGCCTCAAACTTGTAGCTCGGTATTTGAACCTAACATTGCGCCATAGGAGGTGACATTGTAAAACTTATTGTACTCCTGTACTCCTGTACTTGAATACATGTGACAATAAAGGTTATTCTATTCTATTTGATTCTTTGGTAGGAAGAATAGAGGTGTAGACTATTTTCTAAATCAGGAAAGGCTTCAGAAATCTGAAGCACAAGAGAGTCCTAGTTCAAGATTCTCTTAATGTTAACGTACAGGTTTGTTTGGCAATTGGAAAGATAAATATAATGTTAGCATTCATTTCGAAAGGGCTGGAATACAAGAGCAGAGTTGTACTGTTGAGCTGTGTGAGGCTGTGGACAGGCACCATTTCGAATATTGTGAGCAGGTTTGGGCCCTGTGTCTAAGGATGTGTTGGCATTGGAAAGGGCCCAGAGGAGGTACACAAGAGTGATCCTGGGGATGAAGGGCTTGCCATATGAGGAGAGGTTGAGGACTCTGGGTTTGTACTGGATGAAATTTAGAAGGATGAGGGGTGGTATCTCATCAAAGCTTACAGCATTCTGAGAGGCCTGGATAGAATGGATGTGGAGAAGACGTTTCCACATGTAAGAGAGATGAGAACCCCAGGGCACAGCCTGTGGGTGAGGGAAATGACCCTTTAGAACAGAGACGAGGAGAAATGTCTTCAGCCAGAGGGTGATAAATCTGTGGAACCCGTTGTCACAGAGGACTATGGAGGCCAAGTCATTTAGTGTAAAATGGAGATTGATAGTTTCTTGATTCATAGGGAGATCAAGGGTTATGGGGAGAAGGCAGGAGACTGTGTTGAGAAACATTATCAGCCACGATCGAAAGGCAGAACAGACTTGATAGGCGGAATGGCCTAATTCTGCACCTATATCTTAATATCTTATGGTTTCACAGGAGGTAAGCCTCTTGATCCATGAGTTTTATCCTCTCCTGTTCACCTTTGACTCTGGAGAGTTTACATTTTGCTGTAAGCATTGGTTAAAGCAACTCTGTCCACTCTGCATTGAATTTCCACTTTCAAGCAAATTTCCAACAATATTCAGTAATTCACTTGGCCTTTGTCTCACTCTGCTGCAGTTGAACACTGACTATACTCCTTACTAAAGACGTGTGTGTGTGTATACGTGTGTGTTTGTATATACGTGTATGTGTGTGTACGTGTGTGTGCGTCTCTCCTCATATGTCATCCTTTTGTCTCAAGATTGCTGACCATGGTTTATGATCTCACCATGGAACAATGTGAGGCAGCAGAAACCCCTAAGAACTATCTCAACCAGTCCAGTGTGAACCCAGGCTGTTGCTGTTACTCTGCACTGCATCCTGGCCATCTAATCAACGGAACTCGTTAATATCCTTCCGCTCACATCAGTAAATGCAAAAGAGACCAGATCAAAAATGAAAAACGTTAATGTATATATTGTCATTTCAGACAATAATGGGCATGCTGGCCTAGAAATTAAACCATG
This sequence comes from Chiloscyllium plagiosum, assembly GCF_037043375.1. Lineage (NCBI taxonomy): Eukaryota > Metazoa > Chordata > Chondrichthyes > Orectolobiformes > Hemiscylliidae > Chiloscyllium > Chiloscyllium plagiosum. The sequence goes on along the minus strand of NW_028270170.1, from coordinate 13,809,299 downwards.
CTTTTTTTTTATTAAGCTTACTTTGTTGGTTTAGCAGCATCTTTAGACTTTTATTAATATTTGTGTATTCGCCATTGTTTTGTGATATTACTGAGGAACGCTCTGGAACTATAACATTATATCTAGATGTACATTGATAACCTGCCTGCCTTAATCGAACATGGAAACTGAAATTGTTGGCAAAGATAAGTTAAGAGAAATGATGTGGAGGGGGTTTTTGGTTTGCTACTTGGAAAGAGTTACTCATCTTGAAGTTTCTTTGTAATTTTTTAATTAATTGGTCTTATTAACTACCGCTAATGCTTTGAAATGACTTGAGAGACTGCTTTTGCCCCAGGAACAATGTGTTCTTTTTTATTTAAAAAAAAACTGAGATGCAGTCAGTAGATTGTCATGGCAACAGCATGAGTCATCTAATAGTCTAAAAATCTTATCTCCTGTATAGTTAGGAGGTCAGCCAAAGGAAGGAGTGAAAAACATTTCATACATGTCTCTATATGATGAATGAATAAAAACATTAAAATTAAAATCCAAAGAATTATATTTGGTTTCCCTCAATTGGATGAACACTACGCAGTCAGAAATTCATAGATAAAATGGAAACCAGACCAAAAACTGATCTGGGTAAAAATGAGGACTGCAGATGCTGGAAACCCGAGTTTAGATGAGAGTGGTGCTGGAAAAGCACAGCAGGTCAGATCACATTCGAGGAGCAGGAAAATCGACGTTTCGGGCAAAAGCCCTTCATCAGGAACTGAAACGTCGATTTTCCTGCTCCTTGGATGCTGCCTGACCTGCTGTGCTTTTCCAGCACCACTCTCATCTAAACTCGGGTTTCCAGCATCTGCAGTCCTCATTTTTACCCAGATCAGTTTTTGGTCTGGTTTCCATTTTATCAATGAATTTCTGACTGTCCAACTGATTGTCCTTCTTCCTCTCACTCTTTACCCATTCATAACGCTCAACAGAATTATGTCCCATAATGTGCTGTAATTTGACAAAAACTACAGATTTAAGTAATGGGTCACTACAAAAATGGTACCTCTTGGTGAACTTTTTTTTTAATATAAATTCAATCTTTCTTTTATATTGCAGCTTAATATTTCTTACATTTTGTTCTTTTTGTTCACAGAAAAGGGAGTCACTCATTCAGTCCCTTGAGCTTATTCTGCCATTTAATTTGACTTTCACTGATCTATGCATTAATTCCATTTACCTGACTTCTGTTCATAGCATTTATGTTTGTCTAACAAAATCTCATCAATCTCAGTTTTAACATTTCCTATCTAACTTTAATCCTTGTGTTTGTTCTTCTTTCTATGTATCCTTATGGATATTTTCAGCAAGAATGACTGGATATTCATCAGGAACAGGAAAATGCCACAGAGGATTAGTACTAATGGTTACATTGCTGGCTTCATTCAAATCAATGAAGTGAATCTAAACTTTGGATTGCACAGGCAACTTTTCTGGATTTATGACTCAATTACCTGCTGAGCCATTGTTGGTTGAACCTTCTATTATTTCCATTTTTAAGATATTTATTGATTTAAAGTTAATTGATTTTATATTGCTAAAAAGAGAAACATGTTGCGTAAGCTTTTTGTTTTGTACTCATCAGGGCAAATACAAGAATGATAAATTTTAAATGATCTCAACAATTTACACGACAAGAAATGACATGCAATGGCTATCCCGATCAGAACTTTGTTCACTGTATCATTGTGTTAGGTGCATTAGTCAGAGGGGGTGGGTTGCTCTTCGGAGGGTCGGTGTGGACTTGTTGGGCTGAAGGGCCTGTTTCCATACTGTAGGGAAATCTTAACTCTAAAATCTAACTCTATTTCAACTGGAAAATGGGCCAAAAATCTTACCTTCAGACCGAGAATGTACTCAAACCCCTCAGGTTTACCTAGAAAGGTAGAGTATCATTTTAAAATTTGATTCACACTGTTACCATGCAATGGATATACGAACATTGTGTTCCACAAGCAATGAAGTTCTGCTGACCACAGTGAGCAACATGGTGTACAAAATTAAAAGCTGGTACCATGTCAGCTACATCAGCCGTTCATCCCAATGATTGTTGTTAGAACCATACAGAACACACTTTTGTTTGGTCATAATAATCAGCGTACAGATGCCACTCAACAAGCTTGTGCTTAAAAAACCCAAAACAACTCACTCCTTGGAAGGGTGTAGGCGGCAGGAACAATCACAACAGTTAAAAAGTAATTAGATGATCATTTGAAGCCCCATATTTTGCAAGGCTAAGGACCAAGTGCTGAAAATGGGACTGGAGTAGATTGTGCTTGATGACCAGCATAGACACAGTTGGCCAAACGGCCTCTTTCTAAGCTCTAAAACTCTTAGATTCTATGATGTAATTTAAATGCATGGTCTTTGGCTTGCGGTGTGGTGTCATAACTGTTTAGCTGCTGTAGCCACGTTAACTGGACAGGAATCTGTAACCTTCTGATCTAACTGGCTCTTTTCTGTTCTTTGTCATGAGTATTTTTTAATTGTTTCATGAGGGGCATTGATAGGGTGAATAACCAAGGTCTTTTTCCTAGGGTGAGGGGTCTAAACTAGAGGACATGGGCTTAAAGTGAGAGGGGAAAGATTTAAAAGGGACCTGAGGGATAGTTTGTTCATGCAGAGGGTAGTACATATATGGAACAAGCTGCCAGAAGAAGTGGTGGAGATGGATACAGTTACAACAGTTTTATGTGTATCTGAATAGGAAGGGTTTGGAGGGATATGGGCCAATAGCTGACAAATGGGACTAGGTCAGATTGGGATGTCTGGTCAGCGCAAACTAGTTGGATCAAAGGGTCTGTTTCTGTGCTGTATGACTCTATGACCTCAGGAACAGCTGGGACCTGAATCTGGTCCAGAGGTAGGAACACTACCACTGCATCACAAGAGCCTGAAAAGGCCTTCTGTAGTTGCTTTTTAATCATCCTATTCAGAGATATTTTTGTACCCCTCTGGAGTAGTTAGGACTTGAACACCAGTCTCCCAACTCAGAGATGAGGACACTGTTGGAAGAACCCTCTTTACCAACCATTTTATAAATGTTGATCCTGACTTGCATGGAATCATTAATACGAACGTTCAAGGTGATATTTTTCTTTATTAACCTGTTCTGAGATGGGCAAATTTTTGAGACAGAGGGTGGTTTGCGTGTGGAATGAATTTTGTAAGAACGTTTTGGATGGAGGGGCTGCAGTTACAGTGTTTTAAAGATATTTGGGTAGGTACATGAATAGGAAAGGTTTGGAGGGAAATGGGCCAGGAGAAGGCAGATAGGACTAGTTTAGTTTGGGACCTGTTGGACTGAAGTGTCTGTTTCCATGCCGTGTGATTCTATGACCTCTATGAAAGACTCTTAGCTGTGATTCTGCAGATGGGTAGCACAGACTGAACAATCCTGAGTGTGCCAATAGCTACACTAACAACCAAGTTAAAAAATGATCAGGCGATCATTTACCATGGCTCACTTACCCTTGATAGAAGTAACTTACATTCAAATGTAGGGATTCATTTTCTCCAAATGAAAGCATTATGTTCAAACCTTGACCCTTTTGTTGACTTATCCAGAAAATTGTACAAACTATAATTGCTCATTGCTTTTGCCATGGCAATGCTTTGGCCGATCTCAATTGCCTTGCCCCTCAATCAATACCCTTTTCTTTGGTGTGTTGATTGATACTTAGACAAACCCATCCAGATGCCTCTTAAATGTTGCAATTTTACTAGCCTCCATCACTTCCTCTGGCAGCTCATTCCATACACGCACCACCCTCTGCATGAAAAAGTTGTCCTTAGGTCCCTTTTGCATCTTTCCCCTCTCACCCTAAATCTACGCCCACTAGTTCTGGACTCCCCCACTCCAGGGAAAAAAACTTTGTCTATATATCCTATCCATGCCCCTCATGATTTTATAAACCTCTATAAGGTCACCCCTCAGCCTCCGAAACTCCAGGGAAAACAGCCCCAGCCTGTTCAGCCTCTCCCTATAGCTCAAATCCTTCAACCCTGGCAACATTCTTGTAAATCTTTTCTGAACCCTTTCCGATAGGAAGGAGACCGGAATTACGAGCAATATTCCAACAGTGGCCTAACCAATGTCCTGTACAACCCGCAACATGACCTCCCAACTCCTGTACTCAATACTCTGACCAATAAAGGAAAGCATACCAAACGCCTTCTTCACTATCCTATCTACCTGCGACTCCACTTTCAAGGAGCTATGAACCTGCACTCCAAGGTCTCTTTGTTCAGCAACACTCCCTAGGACCTTACCATTAAGTGTATAAGTTCTGCTAAGATTTGCTTTTCCAAAATACAGCACCTCACATTTATCTAAGTTAACCTCCATCTTCCACTTCTTAGCCCATTGGCCCATCTGATCAAGATCCCATTGTAATCTGAGGTAACCTTCTTTGCTGTCCACTACACCTCCAATTTTGGTGTCTCCTGCAAACTTACTAACTGTACCTCTTATGCTCACATCCAAATCATTTATATAAATGACAAAAAGTAGAGGACCCAGCACCGATCCTTGTGGCACTCCACTGGTCACAGGCCTCCAGCCTGAGAAAAAACCCTCCACCACCACCCTCTGTCTTCTACCTTCGAGCCAGTTCTGTATCCAAATGGCTAGTTCTCCATGTATTCCATGAGATCTAACCTTGTTAACTAGTGTCCCATGGAGAACCTTGTCAAACGCCTTACTGAAGTCCATATAGATCACATCTACCGCTCTGACCTCATCAATCCTCTTTGATATGTCTTCAAAAAAATCAAGTTTGAGAGACATGATTTCCCATGCACAAAACCATGTTGACTATCCCTAATCAGTCCTTGCCCTTCCAAATACATGTACATCCTGTCCCTCAGCATTCCCTCCAACCGACATCAGGCTCACTGGTCTATAGTTCCCTGGCTTGTCCCTACTTCCTTTCTTAAACAGTGGCACCACGTTAGCCAAACTCCAGTCTTCCAGCACCTCACCTGTGACTACTGATGATACAAATATCTCAGTAAGAGGTACAGCAATCAATTCCCTAGATTCCCACAGATGACTGCACTGAATAGGCAAAGTCATGTTGGTGATGTAAACACACTATCAATGCAGCTGAGAGATTTCTAGTGTTTAAAATGCTTCAAAACCAGTTGTTCTCATTTGTCCATATTGCAATCTTTTCAATGTTGAAGCCACAAGTCTTTGATTTACAGTTTTTTTTAAAAGATGTGGGTCTTTGGAGCATTAAGGGCCTAGCCTTTGTTCAGAGGCTAAGCACAATAAAAAGGTCCAAGGGGCCTGGATTTTGGGTCTCAGACTTTATTGTCAAATGGATGGTCCTGTAGTGGAAGTACACACCAGATTGGGACACAATTTCCATGTAGGTTACTGAATTGGATCATAGCCACCTGGAGGTAGAACAGGAAACTGTCATTGGATATCAATAGGTGATCATTTAGGAAGATTGCAAACCTCAGGAATATCACTGGGGAGTCAGAGGTGAATTTGGAGATAGAATAGGAAGATCACAGCCTTGATCATAGCCTGTCCCCACCCCCAAACCCCACCTCCTGTCCTAAATAATGGAGTGATATTGGAAATTTTCGAACATAGAGACATAAATCCCAAATCTAAGAAATTTGAATAAATACAATAAACACATCTGCAATTTCCCAAGCTATTTCCTTTGATGCCATTGAATGAAAGCTCGAAGGTCTTTGAAATTAGTCTGCCACAATTTATGTGATTCTTCTCTTAACATATTTTTTTAAAAAAATGTTTTTAATCAACCAAGTTTTTCCCACAGATTAAACTGTAGGTTCCTTTGCTGGTGTTTTGTTCATTTCCTTTACATTGAAAATGGATATAAAGTATTAATTCAACATGTTCACTATTTTATACTTATTATGGTCTAAACTTTACCTGTCTTTAATGCAACCACATACCTCCTTTGTCTTCATATATTTATAGAGAGGTAGAGCTCTGAAAGATTAGATTCCCTACAGTGTGGAAACAGGCCCTTCAGCCCAACAAATTCACACTGACCCTCCGAAGAGAAACTCACTCAGACCCATTTCCCTCTGATTAAAGCACCTAACACTATGGACAATTTAGAATGGCCAATTCACCTGACCTGCGCATCTTTGGACTGTGGGAGGAAACCGGAGCACCCAGAGGAAACCCACGCAGACACAGGGAGAATGTGCAAACTCCACACAGTCACCCAAGGCTAGGATTGAACCTGAGTCTCTGGTGCTGTGAGGCAGCAGTGCCAGCCACTGTCTACGGTTTGGCACTTATTTCCTACACCTAAATGACCACTGCATGTCCGTTTTTTTTGTAGTTCACAGCCAAGTACTTTGTAATTAAACCCCATGGTGAATCTTGATTGCAGTTAAGAAGAATAAAAGAGAAGAAACCTACTGCTAAAAAAGGACTTTAAGTGGATGTTAAAATGAGATGCCCTAGGATGAGATTACTAAATTGCTGCCAATTATATAAAATTGATGTCAGTTTGCATTGTCCATTTATGTCTTCTGAAGGATTAATTTGGGATTGTGTACAAATATTTTGTATGAAGAGGAAGTGTTTCCATTATTCAAACAGAGTTCAGGAAGGTACAAGGCAATGTTCTATTCCACAGGATAGGCAACCCCATGAGGGGGACTCTCCTCCTCCCTGTGTGTGTGGGAGGCGGTTATATCCTAGAGGAAAAAAACTATGTAAACCATTAGCAAATACATTTTCTGGACAACAAGCTGACAAAACAGTGATGCAATCTTTTTCTGGGTTGTTTTCCGCTCATATTCAGCGTTGTTTGAGTTTTTATAGAGCAACCATGAAGGTTATACATTTTATTTTGTACATGGTGGGCCTCAATAATGGCATTATTTTAATGAGATCTGAGAAATATTCATTTAAAACATTTATGTATGCCTGCAACTGATTCTGATTCTGATAGGCTCTAACCAATACTGATGTAACCTGAGCAAGAAGGATAATTTGTTTCTTTGATCATTTAAAATCTAGTTTAAGTAGATCTGCAGAAGACTAATTTCTGTAAAACCTTTCATTGCTCAACTTGAAGTTGAAAAAACGGAGTTCTGAGTTATAGCCTAACCCATGGATTTTCATCCATAATCAGTCCCTGTCTTGGCCTAATGCAACTGAGCTGGTCTTTTTCATTAATGATGAATGGTTAATACTTTGTGCAGTTTAGCATGGTGGCATAATCTCTCAGTGTGTTGGTAAAATGTATTGATGTTGTGGTGAGAGGAACTTTTTTTAATTCATTCATGGGATGTGGGCGCCACTGGTCAGGCCAGCATTTATTATCCAATTCTAATTGCTTAGAGGGCAGCTAAACATCAATCACATTGCCGGGGGTCTGCAGTCACGTGAAGGCCAGACTAGATAAGATTGGCAGTTCCCTTCCCTGAAGGACATTAATGAACCAGATGGGTTTTTCCAGTAATCACCAATCGTTTCAGGGTCACCATTAGATTCCAGACATTTGTTGAGCTCAAATGTCACCATCTGCCATGGTAAGATTTGAACAGGGGTCCCTGAAACATTACCTCTGTCTCTGGATTAATGCTCTAGCGATACTACCATTAAACATTCACCTCCCCAGTGATGGGTTATTTTTGATTTTATTTTTGTGTGTGTCATAGTTCCTTCCAACAAAATGAAGTTTGCTCTTGGCAAAAACCTGGAGATTTTTAAAATGGAGCAGCTGTAGTAACAATATGCCTAGGCTGACAAGGACACTTTTCCACTCTTACTGCCTGCCATAGACATAACTGAAGGATATACAGGTTAATCAACTCATTACAGCTTACCTCCCTTCGTGTTCATGTGTAGAAGTGGGGCTTGAACCTGGAACGTCTGTGGCCCAGAGGTAGAGATGCTACAAGACATCCCCATTTTCATGAAAACAAGCCTGAGGATATTTGGTTCAGAAAGTTCTACAGCTATTAACTGAAGTTTAAAGCCAACAGCCAGATTTTAAGGTTTAAAATACCAAAGAATTCTTTAGTTAAATGATATAAGTAATTACTAATATAATCAGACAGTATAGTGAGTCAACATATTGAGTCTCCAGTGAGTAAAAACAAGGCACTTCAAGATTAATTTGTTAGTTATTTGTGATATATTAAAGACATTCGTTCTCCTTCAATCTCCTGTCATTTCAAATTCAAGTTATTCCATCTCAATGGAAATTTCAACCACTCATTAAAAAGCCATAGAAACAGTTACCATATGAAAATACTTGGATCTACCTTGGTAGTTTGTTGTATGATGACTGACCTTTCCTGCTTTATATTTCCCTCTCAATGTAGTTTAACCCTCAGCTGTTAAATCTGTAGCTGTGACATCTTTAGACTTGCACACAATTGGGTGAGCTTTGATTTCTAATTTCTATTTTGCTGTGACTGAAGATTGGAGTTAGTGACAGTATAAATATGACCAGCCATAGCAATATAGGTCTGCAAGGCAGTGAATAAAACAACGTTTTTATCAGCATTTACCTGTAGCAAATAAACAGTAGAAGTGAGTATACATCAAACATAATTTAGAAATAACCTCATAAAATTTAATAGATTCCTCCAGTACAGAAGCAGACCATTTCATTTCATTGTGCCCGTGCTGGCTTTATAAAAAAAAAATCTATCTGATTAATTCCATTCCTCAGCTCTGTTCAACATTTTTCCGAATGTTTTCTTTTCAATTATATATTCTGTTCTTGTAATAACATTCAAAGAAAATTATTGACATAATCATTTGTAACCTCTTGTTGTGTACTTTGCAGAGATTATATTTTTAATGAGCTAAATGAGCTCATTTGACAGGACCAAGATTAAAATGTTTATAATACACTTGTAATATGGATATCTTCAGACAAAACCAGTAGAGAGGAATCATGCATCATCCGTAAACTAGAAGGATACTACGGACACACAAAATGAACCTGGTTTTATAAAACTGGTCTTCCATACAACATGCATGCCCCTCATATTGTTACAGTCAACCATATTTACTATCCTCACATTGTTGTATTAGATCATACATGTTCTCTGATATCAAGACATCCCTACATGCCTCCCCTCAAATGCATATCATACATTCCATACACATCAACCATGTTTCTATAAATAGTGCTAAATAATTTATAAATGCTCAGTAGTTTGCAATTTATGGTTCCAGTCCACATTTGCCAAAGGCATCCAGAATACACTCTTGATATTAATTCAACAGCACAACATCAACTCATCTTCTTTCAGATGCTCATCTATTCATCTACTGTTTTCTGTTCTTGATTCAGATTTCTAGTGTTTGTGACTTTCTTTTATGCCCCTAAATTGGGATTGTTTGATTTTCATTCTGGAAGATTGCTGTCAAAATGTGTTTTATTTAAAAAGCTCTTTTTTCAAATCTAACAGGTTTGTTTGTGGACTTATTGAAATCGACATATACAGATATAAACCAGTAAGTGAAAAATGCGTAGAATACAACTCACTCTGTGCCATCTGGAACCTCCTTCTTTTGGATTCCTCTACATTCCCATGATGTTCATAGGTCAATGTTATTTATGTAAGAGACTGATGAGAACATGCTAAGTAGTTTTGAAAAATTATTTCATGGAATATGGGCATATCTGGCTGGGTAAGTATTGGCTGCCCACCCCTATTTGCCTGTCAGAGGGTGGTGAACTGCCTTTCTTGAACACCACAGTCTATTTGCTGCAGGTAAATTCAAACTGCCATTATGGAGGGAATTCCAGGATTTTGTCTCAAGGAATGATGATATATTTCCAGGTCAGGATGGTGTGCAGCTTGGAGGGGAACTTGCACATGATGGTGTTCCCATGTATTTGCTGCCCTTAGACTTCCAGATGAATTTACAAGGTGCTGTCTAAGGACCCTTGCTGAATTTCTGCAGTGCACACTGCTGCTCCTGAGCAACAGTAGTGAAAGGAATTAATGTCTGTGGAGGTGATGCCAATCAACTAGTCTATTTTATCCTGGATAGTCTTGAGCTTCTCAAGTGTTGTTGGAGCTGCACCATCCAGGCAAGTGAGGACCATTCCATCACACTCCTGATTTGTGCCTTGTAGATGATGGACAGGATTTGGGGAGCCAGGAGTCATAGAATCATACAGCGTGATGCATACCTTTTGGTCCAACTTTTCCCAAACTAAACTAGTCCCACTTGCCTGCATCTGGCCCTTATCCCTTTAAACCTTTCCTATTCCGGTACCTGTCCAAATCCAGAGTTACCTCTGAATTCCCAGCAACTGGAGTCAATTTATGGGCTCTCAGATTGAGGAAAGGCAAGATCATTAAAAACATATGAATCTCACATTTTGGTCCAACTAATCTTAAAATCTTCAGTATGACTGGTATGTCCTTTTCCAGATATTGCTGGTTTTTACAGGTCTTTCCCCTCTCCATTGTAAAGACTTGGAGAAAGTGACTCATGTCAAGTACGTGGTGGAAAAATGGAAATGGAAATGAAGCTCCTTGAATGAATAGCCCATAGCTCTAACCACGATCCAGTTGCAGTGTTACATGGAGGAGGTTACATGTAGGAGGACTCATGGCATGCCACCCACAGCCAGGATTTGCCCTCAGCAAGGGGAGGAGGTCCTCCAGGGACAGCCCTGCATCAGCATCACCTCACACAACCAGTGCACTTTCAAATTGGCCAAGTAGGTTGTTCCCATTTCATCATGAAATTCCTACAGTGCAGGTAGAAGCCATTTAGCCCATCAAGTCTACAATGGCCCTTCAGAGAGCTTCCCAGCTGGACCCACTCCATCTCCATACATCCCTCTTTCCCATGGCCAATCTTCCTAACCTCCATATCTTTGGACAGTGGGAGGAAACTGGAGCCCTCAGAGGAAGCCCCCACACAGAGGGGAGAATGTGCAGACTTCAAACAGACGGTCCACCTCAGTGCTGTGAAGCAGCAGTGCTAACCACTGAGCCACTGTGTCATTTACTACTGACCCATTGCAAGGTTGGCCAAAGGCAAAGAAGTATTGGGTGGCTTACACCCAACAGGCCAAGATCAAAATGTCTCACTTCCCCATCACAAACCCATCTGATAAGATACCACCTTTAACTCTTATTTCTCTCTCCACTGATTCGGCCAAATCTATTAAACACTTCCTACATTTTCCATATTGCCTCGGTACAGCATTTCATGTCAAATGGGGAAAAATGTGCAAAACTGGTAGCAAAATAGAAATTAGTGGAAGGGTTAATTTCTGTTCTCCTGGAGAAGCAATTAACTGATTATATTAACATTCCACTCTCTGAGACTCCACTAATTGAGTTAATTGTTCACATGGGCAGGAAGGGATTGGGCTGTAATGCGAGAGAGCAGATGGTTTGTAATTGAGCAAATTCAGTGGAAGTCAGATAACAGACTGGGATTATGAATGGTAAACTGACATATTGTCATGCCAAGGGCATATACAGGTAATGATTTCAAGGCATTCCCCCACCTATTGGGCTACTTGGACAATGCTAATGCTTTCTGCACTGTTATGGCATAAGGGAAAGTAAATATTATTGAGCATTTCCTTCTTACAAATAGGAAGATTAGCAGGAGATTTTGCAGTAAAGCTCCGTTTTAATTAAAACGAGAAAGTGATAGGTCACTTGTTGTCTGGTTTTTGTTTGTGATGGTGCTAATCTCTGTTTTTAAGCTTGCTTTTCAATATGTTGCATTGAAATATGCCCTCTTCTGGACTGACTTAGGAACTACCAGCACTTCGTTTTACAGGTCTTCAGAATGTATCAGGAATATCTTTCCTGATGAAGTGCTTTTGCTCGAAATGTCAATTTTCCTGCTCCTCGGATGCTGCCTGATCTGCTGTGCTTTTCCAGCACCACACTCTTGGCTCTAACCTGCAACATCTGCAGAGCTCACTTTTGGCTTTAGAATATATTCCCTGTCTGTACAAAAAAAATGTAGGTCAAACCCTCAATGTTCTTTACAGTTATTAAAATAATTTTTGAATCATAATCACTGTTGTAGGCAACACCAAGACAAGCTTGTGCACAGCAAGGTCCCAAAAGGAACAAGAAAATATTAAGTTGACCATTTGTTTTTCAAGGTTGTTTGAGGAATAACTCTGCGCCAGATGGGGATAAATCCAACACATTTAGCTAAATAACTATGGGGTGGTGCAGAATAAAACCCACAATGGAGGTGCAATCCCTGAAATGGTTATGATAAAGCATCGAGACCTACTGCCACAACTTATCCCGACACTTGTGACCAGTTTACCCTCAGGCGGAGAAAGATGCCAGCAGTCCTTTGTAGACTTTGGGTCTATCCTGTAGTATTAGCCAGTCATGGAAGAGAGCTCCATATCTCTTCTTCACAATTTCCTGTGAGATCTTTTACATGTACCTGAGAAGGCAGGCGGGGCCTTGGTTGAACCTAGAAACCACATGAAAGATGGATAAAGCCTGACCCGTGCCATTTGAAAATTTAAATCAAGCCTTGTATCAGTTATTGGTCTGAGCTAAATCCTGGACGAGAGGTAGTAAGTCAGTTATTCTTATTAGTCACAAGAATCCTTCAATAAGTCTTGGGACAAATAGTGGGCTGAATATATAGTCTGAACATGAGGTGGACAGCTCTCCCTTCATCAATTTACAGCATGATGATATCAGGAAAGCTATCCAACACATCTCGCCAGTGTCCACTAACAAAATAAGATTTTATTTTCAACTTGGAGAAAGAGAGAACTGCAGATGCTGGAGATGAGAGTTGTAGAGTGTGGTGCTGGAAAAGCACAGCACATCAGGCAGCATCTCTGGAGCAGGATAATTAGTGTTTCGGACACAAGCCCTTCATCAGGAAGGGCTTTCTTTTCAACCTGTTCAGAAGTATTGCTATACAACTCTGGAAAGTAAGGACCGGACCCCAGGCCTTTTGACTCTGAGACTTGGACACCAACACTGTAGTGATTGTACCAAGGTCAGCCAGGTGGACCTCACAGAATATGCGTTCCCTGATTGGAACAGCTTAACAGCCCTAATCAGGGAGCTCTGGCTGACATACAAACAGGAGTGCCAGAGGTACTATTCACTCTGAGAGCTGGCTCTGAGGGAGCTGGCTCAGTGTCAAGTATCACGCACGTGTAAATAAAGGGTGACTTGGAGATAGGATGCCAGTCTCTGTAGAATTATTTCAACCACTCCTCCACAAAAGTCCTCTTCAGTTTCTGATAATATAGAATGCAAACAAATACACTTTTGGACAAATTAATTTACAAACTGTTGACTCTATTCCTAAGCTGATTGATCATAATATTTTCCATTCCATTTCTCACCGGTTGCTTGAGAAAGTCTTTGGGAGTGTGTCTGTAGTAGTACAGTACATGGGGCTCGTGTGATGCAGTGATAATGTTCCTACTTTTGAGTCAAAAGACTCAGATTCACCGTAGAGGTGTATAATGATATCTCTCACAGGTTGATGAGAAAATGTCTAGCAGCCCAGTGTACCGATGGTGGATGTAGTTGACTTTATCTCTTCAGTTTGTATGGGTTGACTTGACAATTGAGGAAAGATTGAAAAGAAAGTGAAACTTTAAGTTGGTGGCCAGAACCAAGTGCAGGATCATGGCCTAAGGCCTCACCTCCCCACACATCCCATGGTTGATGCTATTTTGGAGTTGAAGGCCCTCTCCTTCACAGTGCCATGTACCCGGCTTTCCAGACAGTTAAGGAACCAGCTCCACTAAGATACATAGAAAATAGGAGCAGGAGTAGGCCATTCAGCCCTTCAGGCCTGCTCCACCATTTCATTATGATGGTGGCTGACCATTCAACTCAATAGCCTGTTCTGACATTTCCCCATATCCTTTGATCCCTTTAGCCCCAACTCCTTCTTGAAATCATACAATGTTTGATATGACATAATGAAATAACTGTCGTGGGAGCAAATGGAACACACACTTTCTGTTTTGCCCACTCATTCTCCTTATTCTACTAAGATAAATAATGAGGAGAAAGTGAGGTCTGCAGATGCTGGAGATCAGAGCTGAAAATGTGTTGCTGGAAAAGCGCAGCAGGTCAGGCAGCATCCAGGGAACAGGAGAATCGACGTTTCAGGCATAAGCCCTTCTTCCTGAAACGTCGATTCTCCTGTTCCCTGGATGCTGCCTGACCTGCTGCGCTTTTCCAGCAACACATTTTCAGCTAAGATAAATAATGGGCTCACTTCACTGTTTCAGCAGGTACACCGTGGAGGTTGTGTCACTCTATTTACCTCCTCACAATTCTCAGTTGAGATGGGGGAAAGATCTGTCAGGCTTCCCAGTTACAATGACAATCCAGTGACTCTATCTGCAGTGCATACGGCTGACAAGACGGAACAAACCTGGGGCTCAACTACAGTTAAAGGTTAAATTTAAAGGAGCTGCCAAGAATCATCATCTCAACTCTCACAATCACAACAGCCATATAAAAACATATAGAGTCAAAAAGTGTTGTGCTGGAAAAGCATTCCTGATGAAGAGCTCATGCTCAAAATGTCGACTCTCCTGCTCCTCGGATGCTGCCTGACCGGCTGTGCTTTTCCAGCAGTACACTTTTCAATTCTGATCTCCATCATCTGCAGACCTCACTTTCTCCAATATAAAAACATACAGATAGATAACACCTTTAATGTAATGAAATATCTCAAGGTACTTCATTGTGAAACAATGTATAACACTGAGATAAATAGGGTTAAAATAGGTCAGGTGACCAACGTTTGGTCAAGAAGATAGGTTTTAGTATGAAGAATAAAACGTGGTAGTGAAGTGCAAAGAGAGGTTTGATCAGTTTAGGCCAAGGAAACTGAAGGTGCAACCTCATTAGGGGAGCAATTAAAATATAAAATTATTTTACATAAGCAAAATACCACATGGTGTTGGAAATCAGAAATGAAAGCAGAAAAGGCTGCAAATACTCAGAGGTCCAGAAATATCTACAGTGAGAGAAACAAAGTCAGAGGATGTGAAACACTCAAAGCAACCAATTTTTTGCACCAATCAGATGTTCAATCTTCTTGCAATGAAGCCCACAGAAAGATTGCCCAAAGGTTTTGTTTCCTGGTCTCATTGCCACGTGTATAGTACTTAGTTTATTATTGAAAATGTTTCCCAGTCAGTGGAAATTAAAAACCAGCGTTGTGTGAGCTGGTGATTCACTCCAAGTACGTTGCAATCTGAGGGCTTAGACCAATTCCATCCTCGTCGTTTCAGGTCGGAACTAGTTCTGATAAAAATTCTGATGAAGCTGGATTCTCTGCTCCCCACACCTGTGAGCTGAAGGTGGCGAACATGCAAATTCTTGCAGGCAACCTGCCTGAATTTATTCCTCAAGTAATACCGAAAACAAATGCTCTTTTCATGTATTTCCTTTGTTGTGTATGGGACCTCACTGTGCACAAATTGGCTGCTGTCTTCCTCTACATTATAACAGGGGCTACATTAAGTAAAACTCTCCATTGACTATAAAAAGATTTGGGACACTCTGAAACAGTGAAAGAAGCATTAAAAACACAACTGTTTCTATCACTTCCTTTAGGTGATTGCTGTAAAGTATTTGCATAAGTAAATATGAATCAATGCAGTGTTAAATTTATTGAAAACAAATTGACATATTTTCCAGGCCTTAAGACTCCCCAGAATTTTAGAACATTTGGGCACATCATTTAGATGTTTAGACGCATGGCAATTGTAAGTGACATTTTTCCTGAAAATGTACATTTTATGGTCTAGCAAATAGGTTTTTTAATATATGGTACTGTATATTTGTCTTTCTTTTGACATAAGAATTGTTACAACTGGATGAGTAGTGTTGATTTGGCACCCCACTTTATAACACTGCATTTCAGTCAGTCGCAACAATTTTATTACTCTTTTTAGCCCACACCTATCATGCTTCAAATAAAATATATTACTAGGCAAAATAAAGGAGGCAGTTACAAAATTTTCTTAAGGCGCTTATTAACTCTGAAAAAAGAATACAGCATCATATCAAACAAATGCACAAACATAGGTAATAAGTTTATAAAATGGAAAGACATGAAGAATATAGGTAATGCGATTTAAATCGATTTAAATGCGATTTGAGTCCTGGAGGTGATGTCTTATGAGCTGAGACATCATAAGTTGATTTAATAGTTGATTTGTCTTCTCAACAGTCACAAAATCTGTAGTTACCTTTGAGTTCTTGGTGAATAGCTGTTTTTGTAATTTGAAATTTTCTCTGAGCACTGTTTTTGAGATGATGAGAAGAAAATGGCATGGTGGCTCAGTGGTTAGCATTGCTGCCTCACAGCATCAGGGACCTAGGTTCAATTCCTGCCTCTGGTGATTGTCTGTGTGGGTTTCCTCCCACAATCCAAAAGATGTGCATGCCAGGTCAATTGGCCATGCTAACTTGCCAAGTCAGGGGTCAATGTATGAGTGGGTTACTCTTCAGAGGGTTGGTGTGGACTTGTTGGGCTAAAAGACCTGTTTCCATACAATCATGACTGCAACAATTTCAGGATAGGTTTCCACTTGTTGTGATGAATTATTTACTTCTAATGTGAAGAAAATTAAGTCTTCAGGAAACATTAAGACTCCTTGCTGTTAATGTTTTGTAACAGGTAATGTTAACATAGTCCAGATCTCATTAGTGAGAGATGACCAGTGGTGTTTTACTTGAGGGTCACCACACCTTGGGTGAGGGGAGAGATTAGGAAGGAGAGTCCCTCATGGTGACCTCAGCTGGTATGGGAATTGAACCTTTCTGTTGTGTCACACTTCATTGAAGACCAACTGTCCAGCAAACAGAGCTGACTACCACCAACCTTTAATGAAGCTCACGAAAGACAAAATACCAGCGATAAGGTGAGTGCCAAAGTTAAGCATAAATTTATTGCTTAGGGAGGTCAGCATACTGATTTAAACAAATGCCTGCAATTCTGTTTTTCTCTGTACCAGTTAATCTTTTTTTGAATAGCCACTGATATTCCCTATTCCTGAGAGATGTGGACAGTGAGTATGCAATATTTGCTGGGAGTTGGAGGGTTTGGAGATGCATGATCTGCTCCTCATCCCATTTCTCATGTCAATGACATGTAATACAATTGTGTGTAAAAGCATTTTATAATTAATATTTACCAATGGAAACAAGGTTTTATATTATCAGGTTTCAACTGGGGAATGCAAATTGCTACATATTATAAACTTGTAAGTGACTGTTCTGCAGCTAAATGTCGAAATTAAATGTCAAATTATACAGGCATAAAAGCAAGGAGCAAGAGTAGACCATTGGGAATTCAAGACTACTGCACCATTTAATAAGATAACAGCCAATTTGACCTTGGCCTCAACTCCTTTTCTCCATCATGCTCCCTCTCCTATTATGCAAAAATCTGTCCGTCTCAGCCTTGAATTGTTTCAATGATACAACTTCCATTTAATTTTATGGCAGAGAATTACAAAGTTTCATATCCATTGAGAGAAGATGAAATTGCAGTATAATGCGAACATTTTTTAATGATTAGATGTTAGACATGATATAACTCTGACAATAGTGTCACATTCTATCAAGACTCTAAAAGGAACGAAAGAATTGAGAGAGCTGTTTATAGAGATCAGCATTCTGTACAATAATTTATTCAAGCTCCTGCAAGTCAAACAAGAGTCTCTGTTGCATAAGGCAGAGATGAAGGTGCAGCACATTCAGTGAAGGGACAGTCTAGTCTTAGAGAACAGCTTATACAGTGCAGGACTAAACTCTGAAACCCAGACCTCATGGTAGGCAGAATCTGTGAGGACTGAGAAACTTTGCATTAGAGTCATAGAATCATAGAGATATACAACACAGAAACAGACCCTTCAGTCCAACTCATCCATGCTGACCAGATATCCTAAATTAATCTAGTCCCATTTGCCAGCATTTGGCCCATATCCCTCTAAACTCTTCCTATTCACACATCCATTCAGATGCCTTTTAAATGTTGTAACTGTACCAGCCTCCATCACTTCCTCTGGCAGTTCTTTCCATACACTCACCACCCTCTGCATGAAAAAGTTGTTCCTTAGGACCCTTTTAAATCTTTCCCCTTAAACCTATCCCCTCTAATTTTGGACTCCCCCATCCTAGGGAATAGACCTTATCTGCTTACGCTATCCATGCCCCTCATGATTTTATAAATCTCTATAATGTCACCCCTCAGCCTCAGACATTCCAGGGAAAATACACCCTGTCTATTCAGCCTCTCCCTATAGCTCAAACCCTCCAACCTTGGCAACATCCTTGTAAATCTTTTCTGAACCCCTTCAAGTTTCACAACATCCTTCTAATAGGAGGGAGACCAGAATTGCATGCAATATTCTAATAATGGCCTAACCAATGTCTGATACAGCCACAGTATGACCTCCCAATTCCTATACTCAATGCACTGACTAATAAAGGAAAGCATAACAAACACCTTCTTCACTATCCAATCTACTTGTGACTCCCACTTTCAAGGAACTATGAACCTACACTCCGAGGTCTCTTTATTCAGCAACACTCCCTGGGACCTTACCATTAAGTGTATATGTCCTTCCCTGATTTGTCTTTCCAAAATGCAGCATCTCACATTTATCTAAATTAAACTCCATCTGCCACTCCTCAGCTCATTGGCCCATCTGATCAAGATCCTATTGTACTCTGAAGTAACCTTCTTCGCTGTCCACTACACCTCCAATTTTGGTGTCATCTGCAAACCTACTAACCATGCTTTCTATGTTCATTTCCAAATCATTTGTATCAATGACAAAAAGCAGTGGAGTGAGCACCAATCAGTTGTATCCATGGAAATAGATCAGTCCATGGTGTCAGCTCAAAGCAGAGTTCCTCCTCTGTCTGAAATGGGAGACATGTGGCATTACCAGGATTGCCTCTGGTGATGCCTCATGGGCTCTGCCTCTGTGTGGTTCAGAGTAAAGTTTGTTTGAGGTAGTTCAGCTGCTACCAACCTTGTTTTATCTAAACTTTTGCTAGGGCTTGTCAAAGGATCAATGGCAGTGAGATACAGTGCTGTGAAGTCTTTACAGAAGAGGCACTGTTCTTAATTACTCGATGATAAATTGCCTGATACCAATAAATACCAGTACATCACAAGTCAGGTGTGATTTCTTGGTCTCTCAGGAACATAGAATGCGTCTAATTAACATAGAATTCATTGTTTCCATCCAAATGCCGTGATTGACATCATCAGATTGAGTGGAGTGAGTGCAACTTGACTATTAACTCTTTCAGAATCATTACATTATACGGCATCTATCTCCAAGTTATTTTTCCATAGTTAACTCTTGATATAATTATGTCAATAACTGTATTCCATTTATCACCACATCATCTCCTACAAGTCTCTGACTTTACAAACAAAGGGGAGGTTGACATTTCACAATTTTCTCAGAATGTACTTTTTTCGAACTTGAAAGAATCATAGTTTTTTTTTCAAGTTCACCCGGAGGCCCACTGAAGATGTTACCTAGTAGGGTGACGAAAGGTCTGGAAATGAACCTTCCAACTCAGCGAGCAAACCTACATCCAGAATCATAGGTTTTTTGTTTGGGAACCATGGACTTTGCTTTGATCTTGGCTCATTTCTCCACTGAAAGATCTTAGATATGTTGGACATCTGCCTTGGAGGACATTGTTCTTTGTAAACTTTGTTGCTTGTCCATTATCTTATGTGGAGAACCTTTATTCTCCTGAATTCCCTTTGCAGGGGAACTCTTTCCTTGTAGCACAAATAGTTGCCCCGTAGTGACCACTGCGGAATCTTTAAACTCATGAATATCCATCATGGAAGACAGCTGCTCTGTTGAAACAAGTACTATCCTCTTTGCAGTATCTTGGATTTCTGGATTTGACAACACTGACTGGAAGAAGTAATCTCTTTCTTACAATATCCTAGAGATTCTTGCACCAGGAAATTTGTACTTCATGACCATGTCCTGTATCTGTGAGGAATGGTCTGTCTCCCATGGAGTCATATGCATCTTATAGAGTTATTTTGTACAGACAAGGTTTAGCTCAGTTGGCTGGATTGTTGGTTTACAGAGTAGGGTGATGTCAACAGCATGGGTTCAATTCTCATCACCAGTTTGAGGTTGCCATGAAGGACTGTCCTTTTCAACCTCTTCCTTTGCCTGAGGTCTGGTGGCCCTCAGGTTAAGTCACCACCAGTCGCTTCTCTCTAATGAGAGAGCAGCCTCTATGGCCTGGTAAGACTATGGTGATCAGCAACAGACGAGGCCCTTCATCCAGTGAGCCTGCACTGACCTATCTACACAAATTACTTTTGCACCATAACTTTAAACATTATTAACTTCAAGTGCTTACCAATGTACTTTTTAAAAAGTCCTGAGGTTTCCTGCCTCTACTGCACTGCCAGACACTGCATTCCAGGTTCTCACCATTTCCCTCAAATCTCCTTCTAAACTTCCTGCCCTTCAGCTTATAATTATGCCCTTTCATTATTGCCCCTTCAACTAAGAGGAGCAGCTGCTTCCCATCCACCCTGTCCATGCCCCTCACAGTCTTATACACATCTATCAGGTCCCCCCTCTGATTTTTCTGCTCCAAAGAAAGCTTCCTCAAATTGTGAGTGAAACCGGATGCCTTCAGTTATCCTCTGAAGTTCATAGAATCATAGATTCCCTGCAGTGTGGAAACAGACCATTCGGCCCAATGGGCCCACATTGAAGAGAATCCCACCCAGACATCCCTCCCCCGCCATCACCTTACCCTATAACCCTTCATTTCCCATGGCTAATTCAGCCAACGTGCACATCCCTGAGCACTATGGGTAATTTAGCATGGTCAATCCACCTAACCTACACATTGTTGGACTATGGGAGGAAACCAGAGCACATGGTGGAAACCCAAGCACCCGACAGAAATCCACGTAGTGACTGGGAGAATATGCAAACTCCACACAGATAGTCACCCGAGGGTGGAATCAAACCCATGTCCCTGGCACTGTGAGGCAGCAGTGCTAACCACTGAGCCACCGTGCCAGGTGTTTGATTGGTGAGTTTACCTCTTTCAGATTTCTCTTCATCAGGCTTTTTCTCGAAACGTCGATTCTCCTGCTCCTCAGATGCTGCCTGATCTGCTATACTTTTCCAGCACCACACATTCGACTTTAATCTCCAGCATCTGCAATTCTCACTTTCTCCCAGGTGGTAGTACATTCCAGAGTGTGCCTCACAGTTGCTCTGCATAACCACAGCCAGCAAAGAGGGGGATGTGGTGGATACTCATGAGCTGGGTGAATGGCAGCAGTGTACCGAGGAGTAAGATGAGAAAATTGATCTGGAGGAACAACACCTTCTGGATGATAGAGCACAGCAGCACCTTGACATAATAACTTAATTGACATCCAGATCCAGAAGATGAGAGCTGGGTGCTTCTGTTCCGAGAAGCAAACACGAGTTCTGTTTGTCTTCTGTTTGTTTTTAACTGTTGCTGAATAAAAGTGACTGATTTGAAGCTTTGGAACTTAATGGGAATTCTGGACTGACTGATTGCATGGTTGGGCTTCAAAGATGTAGATATTGCTGGGAAATCTGGGATATCCCAACAGTGGAGAGTATTTTCACTTAAAATAAGTAGGGGAACCGGACGGCATCAGATGAGCAGGCTACTATAAGGGTGGGGTACCTTGTATATAGTTTGCGGCGAGTTTGAGACAATAGCATAGAGACAATGTGTCACAGAGAGAAACTCCATGAACTTCAACAAAAATGACTCTTAGCTGCTTTCTGGTTAGATTCAGCCTTCTGTCTCCGTCCAAAGACTAGTGTTTGATATCATCAGATTGGAGCGAATGTGCCTTCAATATTAACACTTTATGAACAATTATACACCTTCACAACTCCTGTTCTGATGCTATGCACCTTGTTCTACGTTCCCCCAAAAGGTAAATCATTCTCTCAGCAAGTACTCCTCAGAACCTTACAAGATCACCTCATCCTTCTAAATGCGAATGAATATAGGCCCAAAATGCTCAGCCTTTCCTCATAAGACTGCAGCTTCATCCCAGAAACCAGCCATTTCTGAACGGTCTCCACTGTAAATAAGGAAATCAAAACCGCATACAGTCCTTTGGGCATGTCTTACCAATGCAAATGTCCATTTGCAACAATTGCATTTAAATGGCATCTCCTTTTGAATAAAAAAAGAACCAATTAAAATGGAGACAATAAGATGCCATAAAGCAATTGTTCACCTAGATGCTTGATGTAAGAGAGTACAGTATAGCTCAATAACAGAGCATTTGACTACAGCTCAGGAGGGTGTTGTTTCAACGAATAAGCTTCCTGAGGAAGTGGTGGATGTGGATACAATTGCAACTTTGAAGATATTGGGATAAGTACTGTACATAAGAAGGAAAGGTTTGGAGAGTAATGGGCCAAGAGCAAGCAAGTGAGACTAGTTTAGTTTGGGATTCTATTTGATGTGGAATAGTTGAACTGAAGGGTCTGTTTGCATACTGTATGACTCTATGACACTATGACAGGTATCCCTTTGTCAGATGCATCTTGACCCGAGATATGTAGATGGGAGTGTGGCCCTTCACCCTGTTTAAACAATATAGGAGGGAGTTACACATGAAAGTGTTCTTGCTGTGGCTTTAGGGAAGTGTTACTAAAGTGGATATGAAACTGGATGAATAACCTAGAACACTAGGCTAATGATCTGGAGACATAAGTTTATAATCCTCGATGGTGAAAAGTTTGAGTCAATAAAAAGCTAGTCTAATAGAAACCATATAACCACTGTGGCTATTGTTAAATACATCTGACTCACTAGTGTCCTTTTAAGATGGAAATCCAACATCCTTACTTGGTCTGGCCAACATAAAATTTGAGACCCACAGTAATGTGGTTGATTCTTAACTGGGGATGGTTAACAAATGCTGGCCTTAGTCAGCAACACTCCCACATCCTATGAATTAATTTAACAAGTCACATAGTAAACTCAAAAGATTCCCTCAGTTTCTAGCAAATCTAAGAGTAGTTTATGTGTTGTCTTCCTATCCAGGTTGTTACTGGCCAGATTGAGGTGGGAAGTGGGTGGGTGGATCTGGTGGGCAGATAATCAGGGAAGTGGAGCAGCAAGGTTGGAGGGAGGGATTGAAAGCTTTGAAAATTGAAAGAGGCAGCAATGGAGATCAGAAACCTTGGGTTGGGTGAGGACAATTGAAAAGTGCAGTGGTATGGCAATTTGATCAAATTAATTTTGCCGTTGTGGAGATCATGGAAGGAAATATGGGAAACATGGCCAACAGTGAAAGTAAGAAAAATGCAGAGGGATTGACCATGAGTACCGAGATGAAAGTAGAGAGTGGAAATATAAATGATCCATTGTAATGAATGTATGGACACAATTAAAATGTGAAGAAAAAGTGCAGACAGGAAGTCTATGAGGACTAAGAGATAAAAAGGTACAATGATCTAAAATGCAGAGGGAATTTGTTGGTGCATGAAAAGGAAATAAGAGCATGAAAGAGAATATCAGCTTTACTAGTCCATTTGTTAGTCTCAAGGGTAATGCTGATCCCACTGGAAATATGAAAATTGTACAAACACGGCTTTCTCATTCTTGATCTGTATCTCTCTTCCACTTGGACTGGCTGGATGGACTGTTTTATTATGCATCATGGAACTGGTGTCTCTTTTCAAGTGAAGATCTATTCAAATCAAATTACATTGCCTTGATCTTTCAGCCAGAATTTCTCTCCAGATGCCTGCCAGACACCCTTGGAACATGTCAGATGTTTCTATATTTTACAACGTTGTTTCCATCCAGCAGACTACATTAGCTTTAAAACATTTCAGGCATTTCATTCACACATGTATGAAATTATTCAGAAGAGCTTGTTCCAAATATAGAATCATCATTTAGTGAAGAAGAAAGCGGGCACTTCAATCAATGGGTAGGATGTTATAGACTCATAGAAATCCTACAGTGTGGAAGCAGGTAATTTGGTCCATCGAGTCCATTTCAACCCACTCAAAAGCATCCTACCCAGACCCACCTCCCCACCCTATCCCTATATCCAGCATTCCCCATGGTTAATCCACCTAACCTGCACATCCCTGGACACTATGGGCAATTTTCCATGGCCAGTCCACCTAACCTTTGGACTGTGGGAGGAAGCTGGAGCATCCAGAGGGAACCCACACAGACACAGGGAAAATGTTCGGACTCCACACAGACAGTTTGGTCCCTCGCGCTGTGTGAGGCAGCAGTGCTAGCCACTGAGCTACAAGTTATGGAGCCCTGCAGGTGAGTGGTGGCATTTGTCATTTTCCTGCTGCCCTCCCATCTGCCCCTGACCTGTCCACAATTTTATGTGGGGACAGGTGAAATCTAAGCGACCAGCCTGCTCTCAACTGAATTAATGCTCTGAAGTGGACAATTAAGGGTAGCTTTCCACTCCAGCTCCATTTTGAGGTTGGCAGCAGGATCACTGAAGACACAGTGGAGAAGGAAATAAGGGACAACCGTAGCTTTGGACATCAGTAATTGTTACTCTCTTGCAAAGGCTACCATTAGGAATACCAAATACCAATAACAAAAACTTGTATTTAATTTGTGCATTTTATCTAACAAAAGGGTGGCATAGTAGCTCAGTGGTTAGCACTGCTGCCCCACCGCGCCAGGGACCCGGCTTCGATTCTACCCTTGAGTACCTGTCTGTCTGTGTGGAGTTTCTGCATTCTCCCCATGTCTGCGTGGGTTTCCTCTGGATGCTCCGGTTTCCTCCCCAAGGTCCAAAGATGTATAAGTTAGTTGGATTGGTCATGCTAAATTATCAATAGTGTCCAGGGAAGTGTAGGTTAGGTGGCTTAGTCATGCTGGATTAAGAATAGTGTCCAGGGATGTGTAGATTAGGTGGATTGGTCATGGAAATGCTGAATGACAGGGTTGGGGTGGGTTTGGATGAGATGCTCTTCAGAGGGATGGTGTTGACTTGATGGGCCAAATGGCTGCTTTCACACTAGGGATTCTATTCTCTGAAAATATCCCAAGGTTCTCAATGGAAGTGCTGTCAAAGGAAACTTCGTCATTGAGTCACATATGGCAGCAATTGTGCAGCAGACACACAATGCCATTACAGCACATAGACTGCAGCAGTTCAGGAAGGCAGCTCACCACCTTCTCAAGGGCACCTAAGGATGGGCAATAAATGTTGGCCTATTGACTGGCCCACATCCCATGAGTGAGTAAAAGAGAAGACCTTTTGATCAGAAATGAAAAATATAAGTGATGTAACCTTACCCCTGTATTTTAAACAACTGTTGTTTGATCTCCGCAGATGTAGCTTGACTTGTTGAGGATATTAAAAGTATTTTAAATGTGCTACATTACCAGCCCACGGAAATACCACAGATAGGTATTGAACAGGTAAGTATTATTTGGTACAATTTAAAGTGATTAGTACAATTAGTACTAGTAATTAGTACAATTTAAAGGGGCAGCAAGGTGGCTCAGTGGTTAGTGCTGCTGCCTCACAGTGCCAGGGACCTGGGTTTGATTTCAGCCTCGGGCAACTGTCTGTGTGGAGTTTGCACATTCTCCCAGTGTCTGCGTGGGTATCCTCTGGGTCCTCTGGTTTCCTCCCACAATCCAAAGATGTACAGGTTAGGCGAATTGGCCATGCTAAATTGCCCATAGTGTTCAGGGATATGTAGGATAGGTGCATTAGTCAGGAGTAAATGTAGAGTAGTAGGGGAATGGGTCTGGGTGTGTTATTCTTTGGAGGGTCGGTATGGGATTGCTGGGCCGAAGGGCCTGTTTCCACACTATATGGATTCTATGATACCCAGACAATAAAACTCAAAGTTTTAGTTTAATTTTATGATGTTGTAGCTAATATTCCAAAAATGCTTCTGGCATTTAGAGCAGGGAGATATAAACCAATGAAATACATTAGTGCGATGACCATATGAAATGCATCCTGACAGTCACAGACTGTTGTCCTTGGAGAGATACATGTGTGGATGGAAGAGAAACGTGATGCTTTTAAATTTTCATAATGGTATCCGTGCACTGATGTCAAATGAGGTTACCTGAAAATAACTTGCATAGTTTTCCAACTTTTTTCAGTAATGCGGAACTGAGTTTTAGGCTGGGCTTGGGAAAAACCTGAACTGCGTACTCTAATGTTGCACACCAGACCCGTGGGAGTGTTGCTGAACAAAGTCCTGGGGAGTGTTGCTGAACAAAGAATACAGGTTCATAGTTCCTTGAAAGTAGAGTTGCAGGTAGATATGATAGTGAAGAAGGCATTTGGTATGCTTTCCTTTATTGGTATAGGAGTATAGGAGTTGGGAGGTCATGTCGCAGCTGTACAGGACATTGGTTAGGCCACTTTTGGAATATTGTGTGCAATTCTGGTCTCCCTCCTATTGGAAGGATGTTGTGAAACTTGAAAGGGTTCAGATAAGATTTACAAGGACGTTACCAGGGTTGGAGGATTTGTGCTATAGGGAGAGGCTGAATAAGCTGACTGTTTTCCCTGGAGCATGGGAGGCTGGGGAGTGACCTTAAAGAGGTTTATAAAATCATGAAGGGCATGGATAGGGTAAATATACAAGGTCTTCTCCTTGTATATTTAAGATGAAAGAGGTTTAGGGTAAAAGAGGAAAGATTTAATAGGGACCTAAGGGGCAACTTTTTCATGAAAAGGATGGTGTGTGTATGGAATGAGCTGCCAGAGGAAGTGGGGGAAGATAGTATAATTACAACATTTAAAAGGCATCTGGATGGGAACATGAATGGGAAGAGTTTAGAGGGATATGGCCAAGTGCTGGCAAATGGGGTATAGATTAATTGAGGATATCTGGTTGGCATAGACGAGTTGGACCAAAGGGTCTGTTTCTACGCTGTACATTTCTATAACTCTATTACCCAAGTTTTCTAGTACATTTTGCGAGTTGTGATGAGGTGTTTGAGGAGTGAAGGTTTGGAAATAGGCTGGTTACAAGGCCTGACTTAGCTCCCCAACACATTTAGGGGAGGCAGTGGCAGTGTGGTATCATTGCTGAGCTAATAATCCAATAGATCCAGGCTAATGTTCTGGGAACATGGCCTCAAATCCCATGGTGAGATGGTGAAACTTGAATCAATTAAAATCTGGAATTAAAATAGCTGATGATCTGGTTATCAGTATCAATTGTTGTTAAAAACAGTCAAGAACAAATGCAGTCAATGGGAAATACAACTTCACTATGTACAGGTAACAATCCTTTATCCAAAATCGTCAGGGCCAGCTGTTTTTCAGAATTTGGAATTTTTGAAACATTTCGGAACAAATGGAGCACCCGCTGTGGGGTCCAGGGCAGCACCCTGTAATCAAACACCAATACTGCAGCAAAAACATATGAATATCACACTAAGTGGGATAAGTAAAGACTAGAAATACTACCACAGTTTATTTATAGAGTCATACACTGATAAATGAAATACATAGACCATAAATACTCAAGGACATTTTATTTCCAGAAAAAAACAATCCAAAAAAGAATTGGGCAAAACTTAAACATGCACAGCTTCAGCACTATGGCAGACGGCGTATTTAAAGATTTCTTCAAGTGTCACCTGTCTCATTAGCGTAGGTTTCTGTCTAAGCAATCGCTCTTTAATTGAGTAAATTGCCATAATCTCTTGCTCACTGATAAATGAATGTTGTTCAAGGCCAGCAATTAATTGATCACACATTTTCACCATATCGTCTGGGGACTTTTTCAACTGTATTCACTAAGTCATCATCATCATCTTCACCATTACTATCCTCACACTTATCTGTATTTAAAACCATTTCAGCAATTTCCCATTGCTCAAGGAACGCACGACAGGGTGCATCATGGTCAATGTTCAGCATTTCTTCGATGTCAGCTTCCTGTAATTTATTTACACTTTCATCCAATAAACTTTGTATGTAACTTACAAGGTTTGCTATCATCTTTTACTCTTCATTGACACGAATTCCTTCAAAGTTTTCATCTGTATGTTCATTTACAAGAAACATCATTATAGGCCAGAGTCTGTGCCAAGCTTTTGTTAATGTTGATTTATCAACATCATTCCAAGCATTAGCAACTGCATAAATGGCGTCCTTAACACTAAACGCTTTCAGGAAGCCTTGGATTTCAACCTCTCTATTGACTGCAGCAAGCATACAGTTTAAAAAATAATCTAAATACTTGCTCTTCATGGAGCACAAAATTTCTTGGTTACATGGCTATAATACAGATATCACATCAAGGGGGCAAGTAAATGCCAAAAACATTACTTTTCACAAAAAGTTTGGCAGGGGGATGTGCGGAGCAGTTGTCCAGGAACAATAACATTTTACAGTTTTCTTCCAGTCCAGCTTGCCTGCAATGGGCTCGCGCCACTGGTATGAAGTGTTTACTGAACCAGTTGAAAAAGAATTCTCAGGTTCCCCATTATTTCTTGTTTGCATAGTAATGCACAGGTAAATTGTGTACACCTTTCAGACATCTCGAATGTTTGCTATTCCCAATCACTGCCAATCACTTTTGTATGCCTGCAGCACTGGCACACCCAAGAATAGTTAACCTGTCCTTAGTATCCTTAAAACCTGTTGTTAACGTTTTTTTCTCAGGACATAGACCAAGAGAGAGCTGTTTCATCAGCATTGTAAATTTGTTCAGGACTAAGGCTTTGTTCAGGTGTTATCTTGGCGAATGCATCAATATGATTTTCAGCTGCTTCATGATCAGCAGAAGACTTTTTTACCACAGATATTCAGATATTTTACAACATTACACTTCTTAAATTTCTACAGCCAACCTTCTGATTATTGACATTCGCCTTTAATATTCAGTTCTTTATGATATATTCCAGCTTGTTTCATGACCATCAAAACAGTCAGTGGCATACGTTCACTCCCTCATTGTTGAATCCACTCCATCAACACATGGTTAACATCTTCATTTTTTTGCCCTATGCAGTGTTTTCCTATTTTTCATTAGTTTATGGTCATCACTGTTACCATAAAACTTCAGCAACTTGTCTTTCTGTTTCTTCAAATCATAGACAGTGGTAGTTCCAACAACATATTCTTCAGCAAGACGCCGCACAGTCACAGCACGATCAAGCTTCTGCAATAACTCCACTTTCTGCATTATTGATAACGTCAGATCCTTCCTTTTCTTTTTATTATTGTTAGGCATAAGTGTACCTGTAGCTCTTTTTGGCATTTTCATAGTGAAAATAAGCAATTAAACACAGTGGAAAAAATACACAATTGATGCCTGCCAGTGCTGGGCCAGCTGCCACGTGGGTCGAATGGGTGTGGACTTCACCCGGCAAACAAACCTTGTGATGCAGACACGACTAACATTCCACGCTACATGAAGAAACTTCGGGTTTCGGTGCTTTTCAGATTTTGGAACTTTAGATAAAGGATTGTCTACCTGTATTTTTCTTTCTCCTTCTTGTTTTTTATTTAACTTTGTCAGTCATTCTTTTTCAAGTGGAGGAGAAAGTGAGGACTGCAGATGCTGGAGGTCAGAGCTGAAAATGTGTTGCTGGAAAAGCGCAACAGGTCAGGCAGCATCCAAGGAACATCCAAGGAACATCCTCTCCGCCCCCACCCCAACTCCAGCCTATCACCCTCACCTTGACCTCCTTCCACCTATCGCATTTCCAACGCCCCTCCCCCAAGTCCCTCCTGCCTACCTTTTATCTTAGCCTGCTGGACACACTTTCCTCATTCCTGAAGAAGGGCTTATGCCCGAAACGTCGATTATCCTGTTCCTTGGATGCTGCCTGACCTGCTGCGCTTTTCCAGCAACACATTTTCAGCTCATTCTTTTTCAAATGTCTAGCTTGCCTCATTTTTCTTTTAGACACTCCCAATGACTAGGGTTCAAGCTGTTAAGTAGTAATGTCTACAATTCTTTTGCTCCTTGATAAGAAGACTATTACTATACCCAAACACAATGGAAATGATAATGATTTCAACTCTGTCTCCAAATCTCATCACGTTAAATCTCATCATCTGTGATGATCATGATACATGCCGTCAGATTGGCCAATTGACCAAAGCAAATTGTACACTTATCAAAATGTCCACAAGATCCACACTCAGATGTGAATGCTGCAAAAATGCACAGGTCTAATTGATAGACAGTCCCGAAATGAAGAACAATAAAGACTGTTCATAACAAAACTTATCATTTTCAACCACAAAGAACTGAATGTGTGATGTGGAAAAGAAGAATTCAGAACTTTCAGAAGATTAGCTGGAAAAAACTGATAGCCTTTGATGGAAATTGGCTGGGAATTCTAATGGCTAATATGTGGCTTGGAGACCATCACAGGGCTCCCCATGGATTGGAGCCATCAAAAGGAAATATGTACTTGTGGAAGGGCAGAAACCACATGGAGGGAGAAACCATGCGTTTGTTGAAGACCTTGATACTTCTGGGCTACAAAAAAGCTCTTTAAAATACCTTAAAAATTTATACTTCCTTCTTTGAGCTTTGACCAGAGTTAAATTTTCACCTAGGCAAAAGTGAGGACTGCTGATGCTGGAGATTAGAGTCGAGAGTATGGTTCTGGAAAAGCACACCAATTTCCTTATTTCCCCTCCCCCCACCTTTTCCCAGTTCCAACTTCCAATTCTGCACCGCCCTCATGATCTGTCCTACCTGTCCAACTTCCTTCCCATCTATCCGCTCCACCCTTCCCTCTTACCTATCACCATTATCCCCTCCTCCAGCTACCTATTACACTCTCAGTTCCCTTCCCCCAAGCCCCACCCCCCTCCCATTTATCTCACCACCCCCTTGGCTCACAACCTAATTCCTGATGAAGGGCTTTTGCTTGAAATGTTGATTCTTCTGCTACTTGGATCCTGCCTGAGCTGCTGTGCTTTTCCAGCACCATACTCTCGACTTAAATTTTCACCTGTCCATCATTGTTATATTTTCCCAACCTTTTTACCTTTGAGAACCATCTTTTCAGCTGTTGCTCAGGGCTGGGGCTTTTGTTGATCCTTGTGCTGCAGATTTCAGATGATTTTGCCTCATCAATCCAGTGTGTTACACACAATCTTTTAGACGAACAAATTCAAAAATAATAGATTCAAATGTCTGCAGATGTTTATTCAAGAATCTGGTAGATTTACCTTGAACATGCACCCATGGGAGTGCCCATTAAATATTTTATATTCCCATCAAGTGCAATAAATCCAACTTCTCTAACAAAACCTAAAGATAATACAGCTTACTGGGGGTAAATCTGAGGTAAATCCCTGACCAATTCCCCAAACCATGCACATATGTTCATAGATATGGACTTAATAGTTTACAAAACACTTGGCAGGACTGATTTTTTTTCTGTGGATTTTTGGAAATGTGTTCACAGTGGATTGACACAGGGTAATGTTACTGGCAAAAGCAATCGTATAATCCAATGAAGCAAAGAGGGATCAGGTCAGACAAAAGTCTTCAGTACTTAACATTTGCATCACCAAAGTCTACTTGTAGTATTGACACATTACACATGGCAATTAGACATCCCTATAACCAAAGGCTGAACACCAGGGAATCTTGGATCGTGGAAATTTGATTTCTAGAAATACAATATAGACACTCCCTTGATGGTCCAGTTCAGGAGAGGCAAAGTCAATGGATTGGAGACCATGGATTGCCAGTGATCCCTATTGTTGTCTGAGACAAGTAGTGCCTGAATGGGTAAACTAACATCTTGAGATAAATAATGTGCAGGGATATAGGGAAAAGGCAGGAGATTGGCAATAGAACTAGGGTAGGCACGATGGGCTGAATGACCTCTTTCTCTGCTGTAATAAATCTGTGATAAGTTCCACTCCTGTTCCTAGGAGGAGGTAATCGGTATGTGTGTTTGAGCATTCCAGTCTTGCAGTGCCACTGCTAAGAACAATGTAGCTAACATTAATGTTATTCTTACTCTTAAGGTGAGCCTGATAGTCTCTTGTAAGGTGATCATATATCTCTGGTTTAATACAATGTAAACAGCTATAAAGTACTATGTAATAATCTCCCTATTTATTAAGATTGAGTCTATCTTGAGTTTCATATGGACATCCTTCCTGAACTGGCTTTGGTAACAATTAAAGGACTGGTGGCAGTAAATTTACACAAGACAGCTTAGTTGGTTCCGGTGAACTTGACAGTAACACGTAATGCACTGACAGAGGGGCATATTTTGTCATGTGTATCATCTACAAGCAAGCAGCTCCTAGCAACTCTGCAGTTAACATAGAACATAGAACATAGAAGAATACAGCGCAGTACAGGCCCTTTGGCCCTCGATGTTGCGCCGATCCAAGCCCACCTAACCTATACTAACCCACTATCCTCCATATACCTATCCAATGCCCGCTTAAATGCCCATAAAGAGGGAAAGTTCACCACTGCTACTGGCAGGGCATTCCATGAGCTCACGACTCGCTGAGTGAAGAACCTACCCCTAACTTCAGTCCTATATCTACCCCCCTTAATTTAAAGCTATGCCCCCTTGTAATACCCGACTCCATACGCGGGAAAAGGTTCACGCTGTCAACCCTATCTAACCCCCTAATCATCTTGTACACCTCAATCAAGTCACCCCTAAACCTTCTTTTCTCTAATGAAAACAGCCCCAAGTGCCTCAGTCTTTCCTCATACGATCTTCCTTCCATACCAGGCAACATCCTGGTAAACCTCCTCTGCACCCGTTCCAGTGCCTCCACATCCTTCCTATAGTATGGCGACCAAAACTGCACACAATATTCCAGATGCGGCCGCACCAGAGTCTTATACAACTGCATTATGACCTCAGGACTCCGGAACTCAATTCCTCTACCAATAAAAGCCAGTACGCCATATGCCTTCCTCACCGCACTATTTACCTGGGTGGCAACTTTCAGAGATCTGTGTATATGGACACCAAGATCCCTCTGCTCATCCACACTACCAAGTATCCGACCATTAGCCCAGTACCCCATCTTTTTGTTATTCTTCCCAAAGTGAATCACCTCACACTTAGCTACATTGAATTCCATTTGCCACCTTTCTGCCCAGCTCTGCAGCTTCTCTATATCCTGCTATAACCTGCCACATCCTTCCTCACTGTCAACAACTCCTCCGACTTTCGTATCATCCGCAAACTTGCTCACCCAACCTTCTAACCCCTCTTCCAGGTCATTTATAAAAATGACAAACAGCAATGGTCCCAAAACAGATCCTTGCGGAACACCGCTAGTGACGGCACTCCATGAAGAAACTTTGCCATCAACTACTACCCTCTGTCTTCTTCCATCCAGCCAATTCCTAATCCAAACCTCCAACTCACCCTCAATGCCATATCTCTGTATTTTCTGCAGTAGCCTACCATGGGGAACCTTATCAAACGCCTTACTAAAATCCATATATACCACATCTACCGCTTTCCCCTCATCAACCTCCTTCGTCACCTTTTCAAAGAATTTAAGTGGGCTCTTCAGAATAGGTAACCACCTTTTCTCCTACACTTATTCTATAAGGTTATGAGGGAGATGTGGATAGTCAAATCTGTGTCTCCAAGTACTTGCCCAGGCGATGCAGTCAAAAAACAAGGAGCAAACTGGGAAGGCATTTTATGCACATAAATATCCATGCATAATAATAATGTTCATTGCAAGTTTGGGTTTTTGGAATACTTTATGGTTTTGTCTGCATTTTGGAGTTAACTATTAGCTATTAAAAACAACTAATGTCCATAATTCCAAGCAAAAGGAAGTTACCCAGATTGTCTAGAGATTTACTCAGTGGGCTTAACAGAGGAACATTTCAGCCTCTGGCTTTCAGTTGTATTTTGTGCTGGGATGTCATTTGAGTAAGAAGCACACATCAAGCTCTGGAAGTGTTAAGTTGCCTTTCGTCAGAGTAACATGTGCTAAACAACATGCCTAAAAAAAAAGAGAATAAAGAAATTATCTTAAAATGAGAAGTTGTTATTAATCCTGGAACAAAAACAGAAATTGTTGGAGAAACTCAGTCAGTTTGGCAGCAGCTATGGAGAGAAAGTAGAGTTAACTTTTTGAGTCCTGTGACTCTTCTTTGGACGTTTATACATCAGGGACCCACTATATATGTAAAATGGAGATGTCCCAAATTTGCACATCACCCCTGTGCATACTGACCTAGACTCTTTTCAGTTTATTTAACATGCATCAGTTTATTTATCACCCTGGTTTGTTCATTGATCTTTCCAACTAATGTGGTGAAACAAGGGAAATGTGGGCTCCTCTCCATAAATCAGAGATAAGATTTAATACAACTATTCAAATTATGAAAGATTTGTTCTTATGGAGAATTGGAACCAGCTTGAAAATTGGAATCTACTCCCATTCCTAGTTCTTCCATTAGTCAAGTGGTAGGGATCAAAAATGAGTAAATGGAGTTGAAACACAGTGCAATCATAATATAAAATAATGGAGCAAACTCACGGGTCTGAATGGCCAACTTCTGTGTTCTAATGGACACAATTACTTAACTTAGTTGGTAAAAGCCAAACAATCCCGCTATTACCGAACACCTGTGTATGTCTTATTTATGAGGAGAAAGTGAGGTCTGCAGATGCTGGAGATCAGAGATGGAAATGTGTTGCTGGAAAAGCGCAGCAGGTCAGGCAGCATCTAGGGAACAGGAGAATCGACGTTTCAGGCATTAGCCCTTCTTCCTGAAGAAGATCTAATGCCTGAAACGTCGATTCTCCTGTTCCCTAGATGCTGCCTGACCTGCTGTGCTTTTCCAGCAACACATTTCCATCTATGTCTTATTTATAACCTCTGATTCGAATGCAAAGTCACTGTCATCTAAAACACTAGCCAAAGATTTCTGCCCAATAGAATTTCAGGTATTTCATCAAGGTATGGCCTCCTTTACCTGCTCAGGTCAAAGTGTGACATCACAGAGCAAACCATGTGCTCACTCAACATCACAGTGAAATCTGATGTCACAACAGGTTTATAATCGGTATAAGTTTGAGGAAGAAGTTTGCATGATCAATGTAAGTGAACAGCTTTGCTTTGTGAACATTATGGAGCAGAATATCCAACTGAAAAGTGTGAACTTTGAAAGGCTAGGCTTAACCCTGTTTATGTTGTAAAACCATTTCTAAGTAGTGTTAATAGATGTGGTAATGCTGATGCACAGTTGGTTGAAACAGTTCAGTTTTGTTGTTAGAATCTCTATGCTATCTAACGTATTGGCAGCTACGGCCTCAAACCTGGTTACAGATGGCAACTGAGCACTGCTCTCAGGTACTTTATTAATCAATGCCTCCCTATCTTTTGTGGAGGAGCCGGTATTGGACTGGGGAGGACAAAGTTAAAAATCACACAACACCAGGTTATTGTCCAACAGGTTTATTTGGAAGCACTAGCTTTTGGAACGCTGCTCCTTTATCAGGTAGCTGTGGAACAGGATCAAAAAACATAGAATTTATAGTAAAAGATTACTATGTCATGTAACTGAAATGATATATTGAACAAACCTAGATTGCTATTATATTTTAGAATGGGTTGCAGGTTTATTAATATGTAAATCCCAGAGGATGTCACTTATTTTTATAAAACCTTAAGTTATCTTGAGAATGTGACTTAAAAGAGGTTCTCGGATTTACATGTTAATGAACTGAAATCTGCAACCCATTCTAAAAGATGAAAGATGTAACAGCAAATATAGGTTTGTTCAACATATCATTTCAGTTGCATGACACTGTAACCTTTTGCTTTAAATTCTGTGTCTTATGGTCCTGCTTCACAACCACCTGATGCAGGAGCAGAGCTCCAAACGCTGATGCTTCCAAATAAACCTGTTGGGCTATAACCAGGTGTTGTGTGATTTTTAACTTTCACTACCTTTTGGTTTGGTGCTCCCTATTCTTTCTGTGTAGACAATGACTCACCATTGACAGATCTCCTGTGGGATTGCTCCAGGTATTCTGGTGGGTGAGCAATAGGAACAAACACTTATTGGAACCCACATTGAAGTCCTAAACCCTGCCACTTGTGTATATGCAATGGAATGGAAGACTTATTGAAAAGTCAGTTTCAATTGTAGATGTCAACAGGAATTTAAGGCTTCCTCGAGCATTGATCGGGCTGGTATTCCCTTCTCTCTGGTAATCATTCAGGAATCTATACAATGTTTCCACCCAGCCAACAACATAGAAGTTAAATGCAGCTTCACAGTGCTCCAAACCCAAGAAATACAGGAGCATTTCAAACGCTTTGGAAGCTTCCTCCACCAAAGGAAGGGAGCTCAGAGATGCCAAGCAATTCCTTCACTACACAATGCCCACACAAAATGTTCTTTAACTGTTAACCACATGTTATTCCAGCACTTTGATAATGTAATCTACTGAAAGTCCATGTGTTTCTTCTCAACACGGTTTGATCACAGACCCCTTTAACAGCACAGGTTGAAATGTGGGATCACAGAGTAAGCTACATGCTCGCTGTGCATCACTGTGAAATTTGATGTCACAACAGGTTTGTAAACGGTATAAGTTTGAAGCGGGGGTTTAAGTGAAGGAAAGGTATTAAGTCCAAGGGGAATTGTATGTACTTGTAAAGGAGAAATATTTAAGAACTGAGCTCTTTGAAAGACATGATCAGTTTCTTTCTGTGATTAAAGTCCTAGCTGCGATTCCATCAGAGCGTTGACTGACTCACCTGAGCTTGCATCTTCCTGAAGATTGAGATTTTGGCCTTGACCAATGATATTTAACTGAGGGGGAGTGGGGATGGAGAGAAAATTTTGTTCCAGTTGTTACTGGTGAAAGTCCACATTATTTACAATATATCTTTTTAATAATAGTTTAAGGGAGAAAATTTATTGTTAAGACATGTGCACCTTGGACTCTGTGCCCCGCCATCTAAGGTTCTCTATGTCAAAATATTTCTCGTGCTTCATGGATCCTGGGTCTAACTGATGGTTCTGCAGACACACAGGACCTGATGAAAAAGGTGTCAAGTGTGCAACTCCTGATTTAACATCAGAATTTGGGGTTGGAGAATTTGAGGAGAGGCTGAAGAGGCTAGGGCTTTTTTTCCCTGGAACTTTGGAGGCTGAGGGGTGACCTTATAGAGGTTTATAAAATTATGAGGGGCATGGATAGGGTAAATAGACAAAGATTTTTCCTTGGAGTGGGGGAGTCCCGAAATAGAGGGCATAGTTTTAGAGTGAGAGGGGAAAGATATAAAAGGGACCTAAGGGGCAACTTTTTCACGCAGAGGGTGGTACCTGTATGGAGCTGCCAGTGGAAGTAGTGGAGGCTGGTACAATTATAACATTTAAAAGGCATCTGGATGAGTATATGAATAGAAAGGGCTTAGAGGGATATAGGCCAAGTGCTGGCATTTGGGACTAGATTAGGATAGGATAACTGGTTAGCATGGTTGAGTTGGAATGAAGGGTCTGTTTCCTTACTGCATGTTTCTATGACTATGACTCTATCTAATGTTACAAGAAAATAGGTAAGTCAGTATAAGGAGCAGTATAAGGCCACTTTGCCCCTTGATCCTGATGCACTTGGATCTTATTGATGCATCCTTGTGCCTTTCAAATACTCCGCTCCTGTCACCTTTTGAGGAAGAGAGTTCTAAAGACTCAAGACCCTCTATATCTCAAATAAGCATTAAGCATCTGCAAGTTAAATGATATTTTCCTTGTTGCAATCTAGTGATCTTTACAAGTAATTTTTTACTTTTTCCACAAGTGTACAGTTGCTGTCAGGAAGCACAAGAGGAAAAGGAGTCTTTTATTTAAAGTGACAATGACTAAATATCAAAAGCTTAAAAGCAAGTATAAAGCGCACATGACAGAACATGTTTGTTATAAAGTAAATATCAGGAGGGATCCCTCAAAGAAAGATGAAACTATAATCCCCCATATGCCATCCTTCCATGTCCCTTCCATTTCCCAGGGCCAACTCTGCACTTCAATTTGTCTTTTACTTGATGGCCAATAATCAGCCTCCCACAGATGCAGGCCATCACACAGTCAAAGACAGGACATGATGTTAAGGATCTCACATTCACAGCCACCAGCTCAGATGTTGACATGCAGGTAATTGGAAAGTAATTTGATAGTTAGTACTGTATTGGGATCAACATATGGTGAATCGCCTGTGGCCCACTTGTTTCACCCACTGAATGTGAACACCAAAGCTGAAGTAGTTTTAGATCCAGAATTTGAGCTGGTGACTATGAGTAACAGGTGAAATTACATGGTCTTCTCACAGCTCTTCTGCCTTTCACCATTGGGTTGTGTCGGCTGGCCAGAGGCATGAAGTCCCAGGTCTCACCTCAGTGGTTACGCCTTCCTGTCCCTTGCACTTCACACCAAATTGTGAGATATCAGGTTTGAGACAGTGCAAAAGACAGGAACACACCATCATTTTTTCCTTTATTTTTTCATAGGATATGGGCATCACTATGCCAGCATAGCTGGTGTTTCCATAGATACTTTTGAGAAAATGGGTGTGATCCTTGTGTAGTCCATAGTGAGTCAGCTGTTAGGAAGGTAGTTATAGAGTCATAGAGTCATGGAGATGTACAGCATGGAAACAGACCCTTCGGTCCAAGTCATCCATGCTGACCAGATATCATAAATAAATCCAGTACTATTTGCCAGCACTTGGCCCATATCCCTATAAACCCTTCCTATTCATATACACATCCAGATGCCTTTTAATTGTACCAGCCTCCACCACTTCCTCTGGTAGCTCATTCCATACACGCACCACCCTCTACATGAAAAATCTGCTCTTTAGGTCCTGGAATTTGACCCGGAGATTGTGAAGGTACAGTAACAATTGTGTTTCAAGTCAGGATAGTGTGTGGCCTGGAGGAGAACTTGCAGGTAATAGTGTTCCCATGCATCAACTGTCCTTGTCCTCGAATGTAGGAATAAAATTAGACCATTTGGCCCCTTGAACCAATTCCACCATTTTAGATAATGGCTGATCATCTAATTAAGTGTCATTTTTCCACACTATCCACATAAACCCTCTGTGTCATTATATTCCTTGTGCGAACTTTAGCAATTGAATCAGTGCTGTCTTGATGTCACCTAGCCTAACCAGCCACTTTGATACCCATTGCTTGAATTTGGACTATGCAGGAGCCGTTCAACAATGTCGCCAAAGATCAAGCATTCAGCAGCAAGAGGAGCCCGGCTCTAGCATTCAAGTACTTGATTTCCAGCTAAGGAGTATTTGATATAATTACACATACAGAAGGTGACTGAAGTGTTCTTGCAGATGTTGAGTTGGGTTTCCAGTATTGGCAGAGAGCGTCACTCCATCCATGCAGAGAAGTGACCTGTTCACACAGTTATAAGAACTGCAGTGACATTGCCTTGGGGTGAATGTGAGTGTTAGTGTTAAGGTGGCAGCATTTATAAATATGGTCAGGGTAGGCTGGATTATCTGGATATTAGGTAGGACTCTTGAGTACCAGGAACTGGTGCTGGGTGAAAATTAGGAATATGATGCACTGAACAGAGTTATGGTTTGTGAACAGTAAATGTCATATGAAAATGCATTCATTGACGTTGACCAGCTGTGCAAGTTAATTAAACTTTGTGTTACACTGTCAGTGATTGACCTCCCAGATCATCTGCTCCTAATCTTTTCTGAGATGGCTCCTGAGAGGTTACTGTGCCTGCAGAACCATTGCATCCCTCTTGCTTTCCACTTCTACCACAAAGAACTTCAGCATTGCATCCTTGATGCTGCTATGCTCTCTCTGACTTGATGATCCATTTCCTGTGTTTAGCAGCCTCATTAGCAGCCTCCTATCATTCAGAGTCCAGCTTCTCTGTAAGAGGGGACAGGCTACCCTTAATTCCTTGCATCATGTGCTCCTTGGCAGAAGCAGCTAACAGCATGGCATCTGCTTTAGCTCAAAGCTTACCCACAGGTAAGTTAGGTGACAGCATCAAATTTACATGCTGCATAAATCCACCTGAATTAAGAGTAGAACAAAGAACAAAGAAACTTTACAGCCCAGGAACAAGCCCTTTGGCCCTCCAGACCTGAGTCGATCCAAATCCACTGTCTAAACCTATCGCCCAATCCCTGAGGACCTGTATCCCTCTGCTCCCCACCTACTCATGCATCTGTCCAGACACACCTTAAATGAATCTACCATGCCTGCCTCCACAACCTCTGCTGGCAACGCGTTCCAGGCACCTACCACCCTGTGTGTGAAGTAGATTCATTTGGCGACCAGAACTGTACACCGTATTTTAAATGAGGCTGAACCAAAGTCTTGTACAATTTTAACATGACCCGCCAGCTCTTATACTCAATACCCCGTCTGATAAAGGCAAGCAAACCATATGCCTTCTTGACCACTCTATCCACCTGTGCAGTCACCTTCAGGGTACAATGGACCTGAACTCCCAGATCACTCTGCTCATGAACTTTTCCCAAGGCTCTTCCGTTCCAGTATAGTTCACTCTAGAATTAGACCTTCCAAAATGCATCACCTCACATTTGCCTGGATTGAACTCCATCTGCCACTTCTCTGCCCAACTCTCCAATCTATCTATATTCTCCTGTATTCTTTGACGGTCGCTATGCTTTCTGCTACTCCACCAATCTTCGTGTTATCTGCAAAATTACTGATTAGACCACCAGTGCCTTCTTCCAGATCATTAGGTCACCAATCAAATTCAAATTCACTCAAGAAAAGGAGAACAAACAATTTTTAGTTCTGTTTCTTGTGACAAGATGGCAATGCCTACAAACAAGTGTGGGACCTCCTTCTTGGGTACTCTTTTTCAAGACACTTTTCATTGGTACATGAATGGGAGGGTGACTGTGAGACCATATTTGACCACAGCTTCACTGCAGCTGCCCCTGTTGCTTTTTTTGAACCCTCTAAGGTTTGGAGAAACGTCAGGAGAAATGTTTGGAGAAATGTTCCCAGATTGATCAACTTGCTGGTATTCCTTATCAGGGATTATTTCAAGATCCTGTACCTGGCTGTTACATAAAACTGCAACAGTGGGGATTCTGATTAACCTTTTACGTGCCTCAGGTGCTTCTCTGATGTTGGATACTCCATATTTGACTTCAGGATCTCAGGGGAGCAGGCTAAACCATTTGAGAAGTAAAAATGACTTCACTTTGAAGGGAACCTTCATTTCTCATTCTGACAGCTTCCACACAGTTGGCTGGACAGCATGCAATCATCACTCAAATTGTGAGGGAGGTGGATTCTGTAAAGGAATAGATTCCAGCTTCCAGGACAAACAGTCATGGGAGCTAAATCCAAATTGTAAATAGAGCCATTGAGATTTGGACATGGATCTTGCCAGAGTTTGATTGATGGTGTGACTGGGGTATAGCAGCAAGATAACACTCATAGTCAAAGGTAAGGCACATTAGTTCAACAGGTCATAGGGCTGCTCTGTCATCACAGAATAACAAATAGTTTAACCTGAAGGTCATCACCAGTGTCTAGGGGAGAAATTGAGAAAGAGAGTCCTTGATTGTTGGTATTACAAACCAGCTGTCCAACTAATGAGCTCCCTACTTTCTCAGAGTTAAGAGTCCAAGTAACTTAGTCTCTATTCATATAGAACTACTTCCCCTCTTCTCTACATGCTCAGCCTTACATACTCGTTCACCACTAGGTTATATGGAAATTTATTTATCTCTAAGAAGTTCCAGGAAACTGCTCCCTTGTTAAAGTCCTCTTCATTATCCTGGATAGAAGCTTGCTGGAAACCAGGGTCCAAGGAACTGGAATCAGATTGTGTCAGCAAAACAGAAATAAAAAAGCAAATGTAGGAAAAGCAATTGTAGCAAAATAGGGAGCAAAGGGATCTCCCAGACACATTTCAATAGCCTAAGAGGGTCATAGTCATAGAGTCATAGAGATGTGCAACAGGAAACAGACCCTTCAGTTCAACTCATCCGTGCTGACCAGATATCCTAAATTAATCTAGTCCCATTTGCTAGCACTTGGCCCATATCCCTCTAAACTCTTCCTATTCATATACTCATCCAGATGCCCTTTAAATATTGTAATTGTACCAGCCTTCACCATTTCCTCTGGTAGCTCATTCCATACACGCATCACCCTCTGCCTGAAAGATTTGCCCCTTGGGTCCCTTTTAAAGCTTTCCCGTCTCACCCTAAACCTATGCCCTCTCATCAAAGAGAAATTTTCCAGATTTTTGTCCCCAAATTTGTTCTGGATTT
Organism: Chiloscyllium plagiosum; assembly: GCF_037043375.1. Lineage (NCBI taxonomy): Eukaryota > Metazoa > Chordata > Chondrichthyes > Orectolobiformes > Hemiscylliidae > Chiloscyllium > Chiloscyllium plagiosum. The sequence continues at coordinate 13,766,927 of NW_028270170.1, read as the reverse complement.
TTAGTCTGGTTTTTGGCCTCTCTTAGCAGATCACATGGTCTTGGAGTGGGGGGTTGGGAGTATGATGGGATGTGGTTTTTCCCAAATGAGATAGTCAATTGGTTGTTTCTTGGACTAAGTGGGGAGTACATGGAATGTCTCATTTTCTTCTTGTTCCCTTTTGGTGTCAACAAACATGGAATTTGGAGTGTACTATGTGTCAGTATTGCATGGGAGTTGAAAAATATGTGGGAGGACCCTACAAAAAAAGGACAACTAAAAATATTGGCCATGATGGAAAATAATGCCTTAAGTGATCTTTCCCAGGCAAAGGGAGCTGATGTATCAACAATCTTTTTTTATACAGGACCTTTAAATCAAACTTCAGCACTGAGTGATGTAAGGTGATATTGGG